>NW_027448458.1:0-39819 GCF_038048845.1 Mixophyes fleayi
TGAGCAGGAGAAATCGCAAAACATAGTCATTTCTTCATTGCGTTCCAAAAACAACGCTTTTTTGCATTCCTGTCTCACTTTCTCTTAGAAACAATGATTTACATCAATCCTTTTACATAATTCTTGTTTCTCATGACATTTCTAACATTGCCCACAATTATCAACTTTCTAAGTCTTTCTGAGCAGGAGAAATCGCAAAACATAGTCATGTCTTCATTGCCGTCCAAAAACAACGCTTTTTTGCATTTCTGTCTCACTTTCTCTTGTAAACAATGATTTACATCAATCCTTTTACATAATTCTTGTTTCTCATGACATTTCTAACATTGCCCACAATTATCAACTTTCTAAGTCTTTCTGAGCACGAGAAATCGCGAAATATAGTCATTTCTTCATTGCCGTCCAAAAACAACGCTTTTTTGCATTTCTGTCTCACTTTCTCTTGTAAACAATGATTTACATCAATCCTTTTACATAATTCTTGTTTCTCATGACATTTCTAACATTGCCCACAATTATCAACTTTCTAAGTCTTTCTGAGCAGGAGAAATCGCAAAACATAGTCATTTCTTCATTGCCGTCCAAAAACAACGCTTTTTTGCATTCCTGTCTCACTTTCTCTTAGAAACAATGATTTACATCAATCCTTTTACATAATTCTTGTTTCTCATGACATTTCTAACATTGCCACAATTATCAACTTTCTAAGTCTTTCTGAGCACGAGAAATCGCGAAATATAGTCATTTCTTCATTGCCGTCCAAAAACAACGCTTTTTTGCATTCCTGTCTCACTTTCTCTTGTAAACAATGATTTACATCAATCCTTTTACATAATTCTTGTTTCTCATGACATTTCTAACATTGCCCACAATTATCAACTTTCTAAGTCTTTCTGAGCAGGAGAAATCGCAAAACATAGTCATTTCTTCATTGCCGTCCAAAAACAACGCTTTTTTGCATTCCTGTCTAACTTTCTCTTAGAAACAATGATTTACATCAATCCTTTTACATAATTCTTGTTTCTCATGACATTTCTAACATTGCCCACAATTATCAACTTTCTAAGTCTTTCTGAGCAGGAGAAATCGCAAAACATAGTCATTTCTTCATTGCCGTCCAAAAACAACGCTTTTTTGCATTCCTGTCTCACTTTCTCTTAGAAACAATGATTTACATCAATCCTTTTACATAATTCTTGTTTCTCATGACATTTCTAACATTGCCCACAATTATCAACTTTCTAAGTCTTTCTGAGCACGAGAAATCGCGAAATATAGTCATTTCTTCATTGCCGTCCAAAAACAACGCTTTTTTGCATTTCTGTCTCACTTTCTCTTGTAAACAATGATTTACATCAATCCTTTTACATAATTCTTGTTTCTCATGACATTTCTAACATTGCCCACAATTATCAACCTTCTAAGTCTTTCTGAGCACGAGAAATCGGGAAATATAGTCATTTCTTCATTGCCGTCCAAAAACAACGCTTTTTTGCATTTCTGTCTCACTTTCTCTTGTAAACAATGATTTACATCAATCCTTTTACATAATTCTTGTTTCTCATGACATTTCTAACATTGCCCACAATTATCAACTTTCTAAGTCTTTCTGAGCAGGAGAAATCGCAAAACATAGTCATTTCTTCATTGCCGTCCAAAAACAACGCTTTTTTGCATTCCTGTCTCACTTTCTCTTAGAAACAATGATTTACATCAATCCTTTTACATAATTCTTGTTTCTCATGACATTTCTAACATTGCCCACAATTATCAACTTTCTAAGTCTTTCTGAACAGGAGAAATTGCAAAACATAGTCATTTCTTCATTGCCGTACAAAAACAACGCTTTTTTGCATTCCTGTCTCACTTTCTCTTAGAAACAATGATTTACATCAATCCTTTTACATAATTCTTGTTTCTCATGACATTTCTAACATTGCCCACAATTATCAACTTTCTAAGTCTTTCTGAGCAGGAGAAATCGCAAAACATAGTCATTTCTTCATTGCCGTCCAAAAACAACGCTTTTTTGCATTCCTGTCTCACTTTCTCTTAGAAACAATGATTTACATCAATCCTTTTACATAATTCTTGTTTCTCATGACATTTCTAACATTGCCCACAATTATCAACTTTCTAAGTCTTTCTGAGCAGGAGAAATTGCAAAACATAGTCATTTCTTCATTGCCGTCCAAAAACAACGCTTTTTTGCATTCCTGTCTCACTTTCTCTTAGAAACAATGATTTACATCAATCCTTTTACATAATTCTTGTTTCTCATGACATTTCTAACATTGCCCACAATTATCAACTTTCTAAGTCTTTCTGAGCAGGAGAAATCGCAAAACATAGTCATTTCTTCATTGCCGTCCAAAAACAACGCTTTTTTGCATTCCTGTCTCACTTTCTCTTAGAAACAATGATTTACATCAATCCTTTTACATAATTCTTGTTTCTCATGACATTTCTAACATTGCCCACAATTATCAACTTTCTAAGTCTTTCTGAGCACGAGAAATCGCGAAATATAGTCATTTCTTCATTGCCATCCAAAAACAACGCTTTTTTGCATTTCTGTCTCACTTTCTCTTGTAAACAATGATTTACATCAATCCTTTTACATAATTCTTGTTTCTCATGACATTTCTAACATTGCCCACAATTATCAACTTTCTAAGTCTTTCTGAGCAGGAGAAATCGCAAAACATAGTCATTTCTTCATTGCCGTCCAAAAACAACGCTTTTTTGCATTTCTGTCTCACTTTCTCTTGTAAACAATGATTTACATCAATCCTTTTACATAATTCTTGTTTCTCATGACATTTCTAACATTGCCCACAATTATCAACTTTCTAAGTCTTTCTGAGCAGGAGAAATCGCAAAACATAGTCATTTCTTCATTGCCGTCCAAAAACAACGCTTTTTTGCATTCCTGTCTCACTTTCTCTTGTAAACAATGATTTACATCAATCCTTTTACATAATTCTTGTTTCTCTCAACATTTCTAACATTGCCCACAATTATCAACTTTCTAAGTCTTTCTGAGCACGAGAAATTGCAAAACATAGTCATTTCTTCATTGCCGTCCAAAAACAACGCTTTTTTTGCATTCCTGTCTCACTTTCTCTTAGAAACAATGATTTACATCAATCCTTTTACATAATTCTTGTTTCTCATGACATTTCTAACATTGCCCACAATTATCAACTTTCTAAGTCTTTATGAGCAGGAGAATTTGCAAAACATAGTCATTTCTTCATTGCCGTACAAAAACAACGCTTTTTTGCATTCCTGTCTCACTTTCTCTTAGAAACAATGATTTACATCAATCCTTTTACATAATTCTTGTTTCTCATGACATTTCTAACATTGCCCACAATTATCAACTTTCTAAGTCTTTCTGAGCACGAGAAATCGCGAAATATAGTCATTTCTTCATTGCCATCCAAAAACAACGCTTTTTTGCATTTCTGTCTCACTTTCTCTTGTAAACAATGATTTACATCAATCCTTTTACATAATTCTTGTTTCTCATGACATTTCTAACATTGCCCACAATTATCAACTTTCTAAGTCTTTCTGAGCAGGAGAAATCGCAAAACATAGTCATTTCTTCATTGCAGTCCAAAAACAACGCTTTTTTGCATTTCTGTCTCACTTTCTCTTGTAAACAATGATTTACATCAATCCTTTTACATAATTCTTGTTTCTCATGACATTTCTAACATTGCCCACAATTATCAACTTTCTAAGTCTTTCTGAGCAGGAGAAATCGCAAAACATAGTCATTTCTTCATTGCCGTCCAAAAACAACGCTTTTTTGCATTCCTGTCTCACTTTCTCTTGTAAACAATGATTTACATCAATCCTTTTACATAATTCTTGTTTCTCTCAACATTTCTAACATTGCCCACAATTATCAACTTCTAAGTCTTTCTGAGCACGAGAAATTGCAAAACATAGTCATTTCTTCATTGCCGTCCAAAAACAACGCTTTTTTTGCATTCCTGTCTCACTTTCTCTTAGAAACAATGATTTACATCAATCCTTTTACATAATTCTTGTTTCTCATGACATTTCTAATATTGCCCACAATTATCAACTTTCTAAGTCTTTCTGAGCAGGAGAAATCGCAAAACATAGTCATTTCTTCATTGCCGTCCAAAAACAACGCTTTTTTTGCATTCCTGTCTCACTTTCTCTTAGAAACAATGATTTACATCAATCCTTTTACATAATTCTTGTTTCTCATGACATTTCTAACATTGCCCACAATTATCAACTTTCTAAGTCTTTCTGAGCAGGAGAAATCGCAAAACATAGTCATTTCTTCATTGCCGTCCAAAAACAACGCTTTTTTGCATTCCTGTCTCACTTTCTCTTAGAAACAATGATTTACATCAATCCTTTTACATAATTCTTGTTTCTCATGACATTTCTAACATTGCCCACATTATCAACTTTCTAAGTCTTTCTGAGCACGAGAAATCGCGAAATATAGTCATTTCTTCATTGCCATCCAAAAACAACGCTTTTTTTGCATTTCTGTCTCACTTTCTCTTGTAAACAATGATTTACATCAATCCTTTTACATAATTCTTGTTTCTCATGACATTTCTAACATTGCCCACAATTATCAACTTTCTAAGTCTTTCTGAGCAGGAGAAATCGCAAAATATAGTCATTTCTTCATTGCCGTCCAAAAACAACGCTTTTTTGCATTCCTGTCTCACTTTCTCTTAGAAACAATGATTTACATCAATCCTTTTACATAATTCTTGTTTCTCATGACATTTCTAATATTGCCCACAATTATCAACTTTCTAAGTCTTTCTGAGCAGGAGAAATCGCAAACATAGTCATTTCTTCATTGCCGTCCAAAAACAACGCTTTTTTGCATTCCTGTCTCACTTTCTCTTAGAAACAATGATTTACATCAATCCTTTTACATAATTCTTGTTTCTCATGACATTTCTAACATTGCCCACAATTATCAACTTTCTAAGTCTTTCTGAGCACGAGAAATCGCGAAATATAGTCATTTCTTCATTGCCGTCCAAAAACAACGCTTTTTTGCATTTCTGTTCCACTTTCTCTTGTAAACAATGATTTACATCAATCCTTTTACATAATTCTTGTTTCTCATGACATTTCTAACATTGCCCACAATTATCAACCTTCTAAGTCTTTCTGAGCACGAGAAATCGCGAAATATAGTCATTTCTTCATTGCCGTCCAAAACAACGCTTTTTTGCATTTCTGTCTCACTTTCTCTTGTAAACAATGATTTACATCAATCCTTTTACATAATTCTTGTTTCTCATGACATTTCTAACATTGCCCACAATTATCAACTTTCTAAGTCTTTCTGAGCAGGAGAAATCGCAAAACATAGTCATTTCTTCATTGCCGTCCAAAAACAACGCTTTTTTGCATTCCTGTCTCACTTTCTCTTAGAAACAATGATTTACATCAATCCTTTTACATAATTCTTGTTTCTCATGACATTTCTAACATTGCCAACAATTATCAACTTTCTAAGTCTTTCTGAACAGGAGAAATTGCAAAACATAGTCATTTCTTCATTGCCGTACAAAAACAACGCTTTTTTGCATTCCTGTCTCACTTTCTCTTAGAAACAATGATTTACATCAATCCTTTTACATAATTCTTGTTTCTCATGACATTTCTAACATTGCCCACAATTATCAACTTTCTAAGTCTTTCTGAGCAGGAGAAATCGCAAAACATAGTCATTTCTTCATTGCCGTCCAAAAACAACGCTTTTTTGCATTCCGGTCTCACTTTCTCTTAGAAACAATGATTTACATCAATCCTTTTACATAATTCTTGTTTCTCATGACATTTCTAACATTGCCCACAATTATCAACTTTCTAAGTCTTTCTGAGCACGAGAAATCGCAAAATATAGTCGTTTCTTCATTGCCGTCCAAAAACAACGCTTTTTTGCATTTCTGTCTCACTTCTCTTGTAAAAAATGATTTACATCAATCCTTTTACATAATTCTTGTTTCTCATGACATTTCTAACATTGCCCACAATTATCAACTTTCTAAGTCTTTCTGAGCAGGAGAAATCGCAAAACATAGTCATTTCTTCATTGCCGTCCAAAAACAACGCTTTTTGCATTCCTGTCTCACTTTCTCTTAGAAACAATGATTTACATCAATCCTTTTACATAATTCTTGTTTCTCATGACATTTCTAACATTGCCCACAATTATCAACTTTCTAAGTCTTTCTGAGCACGAGAAATCGCGAAATATAGTCATTTCTTCATTGCCGTCCAAAAACAACGCTTTTTTGCATCTCTGTCTCACTTTCTCTTGTAAACAATGATTTACATCAATCCTTTTACATAATTCTTGTTTCTCATGACATTTCTAACATTGCCCACAATTATCAACTTTCTAAGTCTTTCTGAGCAGGAGAAATCGCAAAACATAGTCATTTCTTCATTGCCGTCCAAAAACAACGCTTTTTTGCATTCCTGTCTCACTTTCTCTTAGAAACAATGATTTACATCAATCCTTTTACATAATTCTTGTTTCTCATGACATTTCTAATATTGCCCACAATTATCAACTTTCTAAGTCTTTCTGAGCAGGAGAAATCGCAAAACATAGTCATTTCTTCATTGCCGTCCAAAAACAACGCTTTTTTGCATTCCTGTCTCACTTTCTCTTAGAAACAATGATTTACATCAATCCTTTTACATAATTCTTGTTTCTCATGACATTTCTAACATTGCCCACAATTATCAACTTTCTAAGTCTTTCTGAGCAGGAGAAATCGCAAAACATAGTCATTTCTTCATTGCCGTCCAAAAACAACGCTTTTTTGCATTCCTGTCTCACTTTCTCTTAGAAACAATGATTTACATCAATCCTTTTACATAATTCTTGTTTCTCATGACATTTCTAACATTGCCCACAATTATCAACTTTCTAAGTCTTTCTGAGCAGGAGAAATTGCAAAACATAGTCATTTCTTCATTGCCGTCCAAAAACAACGCTTTTTTGCATTCCTGTCTCACTTTCTCTTGTAAACAATGATTTACATCAATCCTTTTACATAATTCTTGTTTCTCATGACATTTCTAACATTGCCCACAATTATCAACTTTCTAAGTCTTTCTGAGCACGAGAAATTGCAAAACATAGTCATTTCTTCATTGCCGTCCAAAAAACAACGCTTTTTTTGCATTCCTGTCTCACTTTCTCTTGTAAACAATGATTTACATCAATCCTTTTACATAATTCTTGTTTCTCATGACATTTCTAACATTGCCCACAATTATCAACTTTCTAAGTCTTTCTGAGCAGGAGAATCGCAAAATAAAGTCATTTCTTCATTGCCGTCCAAAAACAACGCTTTTTTGCATTTCTGTCTCACTTTCTCTTGTAAACAATGATTTACATCAATCCTTTTACATAATTCTTGTTTCTCATGACATTTCTAACATTGCCCACAATTATCAACTTTCTAAGTCTTTCTGAGCAGGAGAAATCGCAAACATAGTCATTTCTTCATTGCCGTCCAAAAACAACGCTTTTTTGCATTCCTGTCTCACTTTCTCTTAGAAACAATGATTTACATCAATCCTTTTACATAATTCTTGTTTCTCATGACATTTCTAACATTGCCCACAATTATCAACTTTCTAAGTCTTTCTGAGCAGGAGAAATCGCAAAACATAGTCATTTCTTCATTGCCGTCCAAAAACAACGCTTTTTTTGCATTTCTGTCTCACTTTCTCTTGTAAACAATGATTTACATCAATCCTTTTACATAATTCTTGTTTCTCATGACATTTCTAACATTGCCCACAATTATCAACTTTCTAAGTCTTTCTGAGCAGGAGAAATCGCAAAACATAGTCATTTCTTCATTGCCGTCCAAAAACAACGCTTTTTTGCATTCCTGTCTCACTTTCTCTTAGAAACAATGATTTACATCAATCCTTTTACATAATTCTTGTTTCTCATGACATTTCTAACATTGCCCACAATTATCAACTTTCTAAGTCTTTCTGAGCAGGAGAAATCGCAAAACATAGTCATTTCTTCATTGCCGTCCAAAAACAACGCTTTTTTGCATTCCTGTCTCACTTTCTCTTAGAAACAATGATTTACATCAATCCTTTTACATAATTCTTGTTTCTCATGACATTTCTAACATTGCCCACAATTATCAACTTTCTAAGTCTTTCTGAGCAGGAGAAATCGCAAAACATAGTCATTTCTTCATTGCCGTCCAAAAACAACGCTTTTTTGCATTTCTGTCTCACTTTCTCTTGTAAACAATGATTTACATCAATCCTTTTACATAATTCTTGTTTCTCATGACATTTCTAACATTGCCCACAATTATCAACTTTCTAAGTCTTTCTGAGCAGGAGAAATCGCAAAACATAGTCATTTCTTCATTGCCGTCCAAAAACAACGCTTTTTTGCATTCCTGTCTCACTTTCTCTTAGAAACAATGATTTACATCAATCCTTTTACATACTTCTTGTTTCTCATGACATTTCTAACATTGCCCACAATTATCAACTTTCTAAGTCTTTCTGAGCAGGAGAAATCGCAAAACATAGTCATTTCTTCATTGCCGTCCAAAAACAACGCTTTTTTGCATTCCTGTCTCACTTTCTCTTAGAAACAATGATTTACATCAATCCTTTTACATAATTCTTGTTTCTCATGACATTTCTAACATTGCCCACAATTATCAACTTTCTAAGTCTTTCTGAACAGGAGAAATTGCAAAACATAGTCATTTCTTCATTGCCGTACAAAAACAACGCTTTTTTGCATTCCTGTCTCACTTTCTCTTAGAAACAATGATTTACATCAATCCTTTTACATAATTCTTGTTTCTCATGACATTTCTAACATTGCCCACAATTATCAACTTTCTAAGTCTTTCTGAGCAGGAGAAATCGCGAAATATAGTCATTTCTTCATTGCCGTCCAAAAACAACGCTTTTTTGCATTTCTGTCTCACTTTCTCTTGTAAACAATGATTTACATCAATCCTTTTACATAATTCTTGTTTCTCATGACATTTCTAACATTGCCCACAATTATCAACTTTCTAAGTCTTTCTGAGCAGGAGAAATCGCAAAACATAGTCATTTCTTCATTGCCGTCCAAAAACAACGCTTTTTTGCATTCCTGTCTCACTTTCTCTTAGAAACAATGATTTACATCAATCCTTTTACATAATTCTTGTTTCTCATGACATTTCTAACATTGCCCACAATTATCAACTTTCTAAGTCTTTCTGAGCAGGAGAAATCGCAAAACATAGTCATTTCTTCATTGCCGTCCAAAAACAACGCTTTTTTGCATTCCTGTCTCACTTTCTCTTAGAAACAATGATTTACATCAATCCTTTTACATAATTCTTGTTTCTCATGACATTTCTAACATTGCCCACAATTATCAACTTTCTAAGTCTTTCTGAGCACGAGAAATCGCGAAATATAGTCATTTCTTCATTGCCGTCCAAAAACAACGCTTTTTTGCATTTCTGTCTCACTTTCTCTTGTAAACAATGATTTACATCAATCCTTTTACATAATTCTTGTTTCTCATGACATTTCTAACATTGCCCACAATTTTCAACTTTCTAAGTCTTTCTGAGCAGGAGAAATCGCAAAACATAGTCATTTCTTCATTGCCGTCCAAAAACAACGCTTTTTTGCATTCCTGTCTCACTTTCTCTTGTAAACAATGATTTACATCAATCCTTTTACATAATTCTTGTTTCTCATGACATTTCTAACATTGCCCACAATTATCAACTTTCTAAGTCTTTCTGAGCACGAGAAATTGCAAAACATAGTCATTTCTTCATTGCCGTCCAAAAACAACGCTTTTTTTGCATTCCTGTCTCACTTTCTCTTAGAAACAATGATTTACATCAATCCTTTTACATAATTCTTGTTTCTCATGACATTTCTAACATTGCCCACAATTATCAACTTTCTAAGTCTTTCTGAGCACGAGAAATCGCAAAACATAGTCATTTCTTCATTGCCGTCCAAAAACAACGCTTTTTTGCATTTCTGTCTCACTTTCTCTTGTAAACAATGATTTACATCAATCCTTTTACATAATTCTTGTTTCTCATGACATTTCTAACATTGCCCACAATTATCAACTTTCTAAGTTTTTCTGAGCAGGAGAAATCGCAAAACATAGTCATTTCTTCATTGCCGTCCAAAAACAACGCTTTTTTGCATTTCTGTCTCACTTTCTCTTGTAAACAATGATTTACATCAATCCTTTTACATAATTCTTGTTTCTCATGACATTTCTAACATTGCCCACAATTTTCAACTTTCTAAGTCTTTCTGAGCAGGAGAAATCGCAAAACATAGTCATTTCTTCATTGCCGTCCAAAAACAACGCTTTTTTGCATTCCTGTCTCACTTTCTCTTGTAAACAATGATTTACATCAATCCTTTTACATAATTCTTGTTTCTCATGACATTTCTAACATTGCCCACAATTATCAACTTTCTAAGTCTTTCTGAGCACGAGAAATTGCAAAACATAGTCATTTCTTCATTGCCGTCCAAAAACAACGCTTTTTTTGCATTCCTGTCTCACTTTCTCTTAGAAACAATGATTTACATCAATCCTTTTACATAATTCTTGTTTCTCATGACATTTCTAATATTGCCCACAATTATCAACTTTCTAAGTCTTTCTGAGCAGGAGAAATCGCAAAACATAGTCATTTCTTCATTGCCGTCCAAAAACAACGCTTTTTTGCATTCCTGTCTCACTTTCTCTTAGAAACAATGATTTACATCAATCCTTTTACATAATTCTTGTTTCTCATGACATTTCTAACATTGCCCACAATTATCAACTTTCTAAGTCTTTCTGAGCAGGAGAAATCGCAAAACATAGTCATTTCTTCATTGCCGTCCAAAAACAACGCTTTTTTGCATTCCTGTCTCACTTTCTCTTAGAAACAATGATTTACATCAATCCTTTTACATAATTCTTGTTTCTCATGACATTTCTAACATTGCCCACAATTATCAACTTTCTAAGTCTTTCTGAGCACGAGAAATTGCGAAATATAGTCATTTCTTCATTGCCATCCAAAAACAACGCTTTTTTGCATTTCTGTCTCACTTTCTCTTGTAAACAATGATTTACATCAATCCTTTTACATAATTCTTGTTTCTCATGACATTTCTAACATTGCCCACAATTATCAACTTTCTAAGTCTTTCTGAGCAGGAGAAATCGCAAAATATAGTCATTTCTTCATTGCCGTCCAAAAACAACGCTTTTTTGCATTCCTGTCTCACTTTCTCTTAGAAACAATGATTTACATCAATCCTTTTACATAATTCTTGTTTCTCATGACATTTCTAATATTGCCCACAATTATCAACTTTCTAAGTCTTTCTGAGCAGGAGAAATCGCAAAACATAGTCATTTCTTCATTGCCGTCCAAAAACAACGCTTTTTTGCATTCCTGTCTCACTTTCTCTTAGAAACAATGATTTACATCAATCCTTTTACATAATTCTTGTTTCTCATGACATTTCTAACATTGCCCACAATTATCAACTTTCTAAGTCTTTCTGAGCAGGAGAAATCGCAAAACATAGTCATTTCTTCATTGCCGTCCAAAAACAACGCTTTTTTGCATTCCTGTCTCACTTTCTCTTAGAAACAATGATTTACATCAATCCTTTTACATAATTCTTGTTTCTCATGACATTTCTAACATTGCCCACAATTATCAACTTTCTAAGTCTTTCTGAGCACGAGAAATCGCGAAATATAGTCATTTCTTCATTGCCGTCCAAAAACAACGCTTTTTTGCATTTCTGTCTCACTTTCTCTTGTAAACAATGATTTACATCAATCCTTTTACATAATTCTTGTTTCTCATGACATTTCTAACATTGCCCACAATTATCAACCTTCTAAGTCTTTCTGAGCACGAGAAATCGCGAAATATAGTCATTTCTTCATTGCCGTCCAAAAACAACGCTTTTTTGCATTTCTGTCTCACTTTCTCTTGTAAACAATGATTTACATCAATCCTTTTACATAATTCTTGTTTCTCATGACATTTCTAACATTGCCCACAATTATCAACTTTCTAAGTCTTTCTGAGCACGAGAAATCGCGAAATATAGTCATTTCTTCATTGCCGTCCAAAAACAACGCTTTTTTGCATTCCTGTCTCACTTTCTCTTGTAAACAATGATTTACATCAATCCTTTTACATAATTCTTGTTTCTCATGACATTTCTAACATTGCCCACAATTATCAACTTTCTAAGTCTTTCTGAGCACGAGAAATCGCGAAATATAGTCATTTCTTCATTGCCGTCCAAAAACAACGCTTTTTTGCATTCCTGTCTCACTTTCTCTTGTAAACAATGATTTACATCAATCCTTTTACATAATTCTTGTTTCTCATGACATTTCTAACATTGCCCACAATTATCAACTTTCTAAGTCTTTCTGAGCAGGAGAAATCGCAAAACATAGTCATTTCTTCATTGCCGTCCAAAAACAACGCTTTTTTGCATTCCTGTCTCACTTTCTCTTAGAAACAATGATTTACATCAATCCTTTTACATAATTCTTGTTTCTCATGACATTTCTAACATTGCCCACAATTATCAACTTTCTAAGTCTTTCTGAGCAGGAGAAATCGCAAAACATAGTCATTTCTTCATTGCCGTCCAAAAACAACGCTTTTTTGCATTCCTGTCTCACTTTCTCTTAGAAACAATGATTTACATCAATCCTTTTACATAATTCTTGTTTCTCATGACATTTCTAACATTGCCCACAATTATCAACTTTCCAAGTCTTTCTGAGCACGAGAAATCGCGAAATATAGTCATTTCTTCATTGCCGTCCAAAAACAACGCTTTTTTGCATTTCTGTCTCACTTTCTCTTGTAAACAATGATTTACATCAATCCTTTTACATAATTCTTGTTCTCATGACATTTCTAACATTGCCCACAATTATCAACCTTCTAAGTCTTTCTGAGCACGAGAAATCGGGAAATATAGTCATTTCTTCATTGCCGTCCAAAAACAACGCTTTTTTGCATTTCTGTCTCACTTTCTCTTGTAAACAATGATTTACATCAATCCTTTTACATAATTCTTGTTTCTCATGACATTTCTAACATTGCCCACAATTATCAACTTTCTAAGTCTTTCTGAGCAGGAGAAATCGCAAAACATAGTCATTTCTTCATTGCCGTCCAAAAACAACGCTTTTTTGCATTTCTGTCTCACTTTCTCTTGTAAACAATGATTTACATCAATCCTTTTACATAATTCTTGTTTCTCATGACATTTCTAACATTGCCCACAATTTTCAACTTTCTAAGTCTTTCTGAGCAGGAGAAATCGCAAAACATAGTCATTTCTTCATTGCCGTCCAAAAACAACGCTTTTTTGCATTCCTGTCTCACTTTCTCTTGTAAACAATGATTTACATCAATCCTTTTACATAATTCTTGTTTCTCATGACATTTCTAACATTGCCCACAATTATTAACTTTCTAAGTCTTTCTGAGCACGAGAAATTGCAAAACATAGTCATTTCTTCATTGCCGTCCAAAAACAACGCTTTTTTTGCATTCCTGTCTCACTTTCTCTTAGAAACAATGATTTACATCAATCCTTTTACATAATTCTTGTTTCTCATGACATTTCTAACATTGCCCACAATTATCAACTTTCAAAGTCTTTCTGAGCACGAGAAATCGCAAAACATAGTCATTTCTTCATTGCCGTCCAAAAACAACGCTTTTTTGCATTTCTGTCTCACTTTCTCTTGTAAACAATGATTTACATCAATCCTTTTACATAATTCTTGTTTCTCATGACATTTCTAACATTGCCCACAATTATCAACTTTCTAAGTCTTTCTGAGCAGGAGAAATCGCAAAACATAGTCATTTCTTCATTGCCGTCCAAAAACAACGCTTTTTTGCATTTCTGTCTCACTTTCTCTTGTAAACAATGATTTACATCAATCCTTTTACATAATTCTTGTTTCTCATGACATTTCTAACATTGCCCACAATTTTCAACTTTCTAAGTCTTTCTGAGCAGGAGAAATCGCAAAACATAGTCATTTCTTCATTGCCGTCCAAAAACAACGCTTTTTTGCATTCCTGTCTCACTTTCTCTTGTAAACAATGATTTACATCAATCCTTTTACATAATTCTTGTTTCTCATGACATTTCTAACATTGCCCACAATTATCAACTTTCTAAGTCTTTCTGAGCAGGAGAAATTGCAAAACATAGTCATTTCTTCATTGCCGTCCAAAAACAACGCTTTTTTTGCATTCCTGTCTCACTTTCTCTTAGAAACAATGATTTACATCAATCCTTTTACATAATTCTTGTTTCTCATGACATTTCTAATATTGCCCACAATTATCAACTTTCTAAGTCTTTCTGAGCAGGAGAAATCGCAAAACATAGTCATTTCTTCATTGCCGTCCAAAAACAACGCTTTTTTGCATTCCTGTCTCACTTTCTCTTAGAAACAATGATTTACATCAATCCTTTTACATAATTCTTGTTTCTCATGACATTTCTAACATTGCCCACAATTATCAACTTTCTAAGTCTTTCTGAGCAGGAGAAATCGCAAAACATAGTCATTTCTTCATTGCCGTCCAAAAACAACGCTTTTTTGCATTCCTGTCTCACTTTCTCTTAGAAACAATGATTTACATCAATCCTTTTACATAATTCTTGTTTCTCATGACATTTCTAACATTGCCCACAATTATCAACTTTCTAAGTCTTTCTGAGCACGAGAAATTGCGAAATATAGTCATTTCTTCATTGCCGTCCAAAAACAACGCTTTTTTGCATTTCTGTCTCACTTTCTCTTGTAAACAATGATTTACATCAATCCTTTTACATAATTCTTGTTTCTCATGACATTTCTAACATTGCCCACAATTATCAACTTTCTAAGTCTTTCTGAGCAGGAGAAATCGCAAAATATAGTCATTTCTTCATTGCCGTCCAAAAACAACGCTTTTTTGCATTCCTGTCTCACTTTCTCTTAGAAACAATGATTTACATCAATCCTTTTACATAATTCTTGTTTCTCATGACATTTCTAATATTGCCCACAATTATCAACTTTCTAAGTATTTCTGAGCAGGAGAAATCGCAAAACATAGTCATTTCTTCATTGCCGTCCAAAAACAACGCTTTTTTGCATTCCTGTCTCACTTTCTCTTAGAAACAATGATTTACATCAATCCTTTTACATAATTCTTGTTTCTCATGACATTTCTAACATTGCCCACAATTATCAACTTTCTAAGTCTTTCTGAGCAGGAGAAATCGCAAAACATAGTCATTTCTTCATTGCCGTCCAAAAACAACGCTTTTTTGCATTCCTGTCTCACTTTCTCTTAGAAACAATGATTTACATCAATCCTTTTACATAATTCTTGTTTCTCATGACATTTCTAACATTGCCCACAATTATCAACCTTCTAAGTCTTTCTGAGCAGGAGAAATCGCAAAACATAGTCATTTCTTCATTGCCGTCCAAAAACAACGCTTTTTTGCATTCCTGTCTCACTTTCTCTTGTAAACAATGATTTACATCAATCCTTTTACATAATTCTTGTTTCTCATGACATTTCTAACATTGCCCACAATTATCAACTTTCTAAGTCTTTCTGAGCACGAGAAATTGCAAAACATAGTCATTTCTTCATTGCCGTCCAAAAACAACGCTTTTTTTGCATTCCTGTCTCACTTTCTCTTAGAAACAATGATTTACATCAATCCTTTTACATAATTCTTGTTTCTCATGACATTTCTAATATTGCCCACAATTATCAACTTTCTAAGTCTTTCTGAGCAGGAGAAATCGCAAAACATAGTCATTTCTTCATTGCCGTCCAAAAACAACGCTTTTTTGCATTCCTGTCTCACTTTCTCTTAGAAACAATGATTTACATCAATCCTTTTACATAATTCTTGTTTCTCATGACATTTCTAACATTGCCCACAATTATCAACTTTCTAAGTCTTTCTGAGCAGGAGAAATCGCAAAACATAGTCATTTCTTCATTGCCGTCCAAAAACAACGCTTTTTTGCATTCCTGTCTCACTTTCTCTTAGAAACAATGATTTACATCAATCCTTTTACATAATTCTTGTTTCTCATGACATTTCTAACATTGCCCACAATTATCAACTTTCTAAGTCTTTCTGAGCACGAGAAATTGCGAAATATAGTCATTTCTTCATTGCCGTCCAAAAACAACGCTTTTTTGCATTTCTGTCTCACTTTCTCTTGTAAACAATGATTTACATCAATCCTTTTACATAATTCTTGTTTCTCATGACATTTCTAACATTGCCCACAATTATCAACTTTCTAAGTCTTTCTGAGCAGGAGAAATCGCAAAATATAGTCATTTCTTCATTGCCGTCCAAAAACAACGCTTTTTTGCATTCCTGTCTCACTTTCTCTTAGAAACAATGATTTACATCAATCCTTTTACATAATTCTTGTTTCTCATGACATTTCTAATATTGCCCACAATTATCAACTTTCTAAGTCTTTCTGAGCAGGAGAAATCGCAAAACATAGTCATTTCTTCATTGCCGTCCAAAAACAACGCTTTTTTGCATTCCTGTCTCACTTTCTCTTAGAAACAATGATTTACATCAATCCTTTTACATAATTCTTGTTTCTCATGACATTTCTAACATTGCCCACAATTATCAACTTTCTAAGTCTTTCTGAGCAGGAGAAATCGCAAAACATAGTCATTTCTTCATTGCCGTCCAAAAACAACGCTTTTTTGCATTCCTGTCTCACTTTCTCTTAGAAACAATGATTTACATCAATCCTTTTACATAATTCTTGTTTCTCATGACATTTCTAACATTGCCCACAATTATCAACTTTCTAAGTCTTTCTGAGCACGAGAAATCGCGAAATATAGTCATTTCTTCATTGCCGTCCAAAAACAACGCTTTTTTGCATTTCTGTCTCACTTTCTCTTGTAAACAATGATTTACATCAATCCTTTTACATAATTCTTGTTTCTCATGACATTTCTAACATTGCCCACAATTATCAACCTTCTAAGTCTTTCTGAGCACGAGAAATCGCGAAATATAGTCATTTCTTCATTGCCGTCCAAAAACAACGCTTTTTTGCATTTCTGTCTCACTTTCTCTTGTAAACAATGATTTACATCAATCCTTTTACATAATTCTTGTTTCTCATGACATTTCTAACATTGCCCACAATTATCAACTTTCTAAGTCTTTCTGAGCACGAGAAATCGCGAAATATAGTCATTTCTTCATTGCCGTCCAAAAACAACGCTTTTTTGCATTCCTGTCTCACTTTCTCTTGTAAACAATGATTTACATCAATCCTTTTACATAATTCTTGTTTCTCATGACATTTCTAACATTGCCCACAATTATCAACTTTCTAAGTCTTTCTGAGCACGAGAAATCGCGAAATATAGTCATTTCTTCATTGCCGTCCAAAAACAACGCTTTTTTGCATTCCTGTCTCACTTTCTCTTGTAAACAATGATTTACATCAATCCTTTTACATAATTCTTGTTTCTCATGACATTTCTAACATTGCCCACAATTATCAACTTTCTAAGTCTTTCTGAGCAGGAGAAATCGCAAAACATAGTCATTTCTTCATTGCCGTCCAAAAACAACGCTTTTTTGCATTCCTGTCTCACTTTCTCTTAGAAACAATGATTTACATCAATCCTTTTACATAATTCTTGTTTCTCATGACATTTCTAACATTGCCCACAATTATCAACTTTCTAAGTCTTTCTGAGCAGGAGAAATCGCAAAACATAGTCATTTCTTCATTGCCGTCCAAAAACAACGCTTTTTTGCATTCCTGTCTCACTTTCTCTTAGAAACAATGATTTACATCAATCCTTTTACATAATTCTTGTTTCTCATGACATTTCTAACATTGCCCACAATTATCAACTTTCCAAGTCTTTCTGAGCACGAGAAATCGCGAAATATAGTCATTTCTTCATTGCCGTCCAAAAACAACGCTTTTTTGCATTTCTGTCTCACTTTCTCTTGTAAACAATGATTTACATCAATCCTTTTACATAATTCTTGTTTCTCATGACATTTCTAACATTGCCCACAATTATCAACCTTCTAAGTCTTTCTGAGCACGAGAAATCGGGAAATATAGTCATTTCTTCATTGCCGTCCAAAAACAACGCTTTTTTGCATTTCTGTCTCACTTTCTCTTGTAAACAATGATTTACATCAATCCTTTTACATAATTCTTGTTTCTCATGACATTTCTAACATTGCCCACAATTATCAACTTTCTAAGTCTTTCTGAGCAGGAGAAATCGCAAAACATAGTCATTTCTTCATTGCCGTCCAAAAACAACGCTTTTTTGCATTTCTGTCTCACTTTCTCTTGTAAACAATGATTTACATCAATCCTTTTACATAATTCTTGTTTCTCATGACATTTCTAACATTGCCCACAATTTTCAACTTTCTAAGTCTTTCTGAGCAGGAGAAATCGCAAAACATAGTCATTTCTTCATTGCCGTCCAAAAACAACGCTTTTTTGCATTCCTGTCTCACTTTCTCTTGTAAACAATGATTTACATCAATCCTTTTACATAATTCTTGTTTCTCATGACATTTCTAACATTGCCCACAATTATCAACTTTCTAAGTCTTTCTGAGCACGAGAAATTGCAAAACATAGTCATTTCTTCATTGCCGTCCAAAAACAACGCTTTTTTTGCATTCCTGTCTCACTTTCTCTTAGAAACAATGATTTACATCAATCCTTTTACATAATTCTTGTTTCTCATGACATTTCTAACATTGCCCACAATTATCAACTTTCAAAGTCTTTCTGAGCACGAGAAATCGCAAAACATAGTCATTTCTTCATTGCCGTCCAAAAACAACGCTTTTTTGCATTTCTGTCTCACTTTCTCTTGTAAACAATGATTTACATCAATCCTTTTACATAATTCTTGTTTCTCATGACATTTCTAACATTGCCCACAATTATCAACTTTCTAAGTCTTTCTGAGCAGGAGAAATCGCAAAACATAGTCATTTCTTCATTGCCGTCCAAAAACAACGCTTTTTTGCATTTCTGTCTCACTTTCTCTTGTAAACAATGATTTACATCAATCCTTTTACATAATTCTTGTTTCTCATGACATTTCTAACATTGCCCACAATTTTCAACTTTCTAAGTCTTTCTGAGCAGGAGAAATCGCAAAACATAGTCATTTCTTCATTGCCGTCCAAAAACAACGCTTTTTTGCATTCCTGTCTCACTTTCTCTTGTAAACAATGATTTACATCAATCCTTTTACATAATTCTTGTTTCTCATGACATTTCTAACATTGCCCACAATTATCAACTTTCTAAGTCTTTCTGAGCAGGAGAAATTGCAAAACATAGTCATTTCTTCATTGCCGTCCAAAAACAACGCTTTTTTTGCATTCCTGTCTCACTTTCTCTTAGAAACAATGATTTACATCAATCCTTTTACATAATTCTTGTTTCTCATGACATTTCTAATATTGCCCACAATTATCAACTTTCTAAGTCTTTCTGAGCAGGAGAAATCGCAAAACATAGTCATTTCTTCATTGCCGTCCAAAAACAACGCTTTTTTGCATTCCTGTCTCACTTTCTCTTAGAAACAATGATTTACATCAATCCTTTTACATAATTCTTGTTTCTCATGACATTTCTAACATTGCCCACAATTATCAACTTTCTAAGTCTTTCTGAGCAGGAGAAATCGCAAAACATAGTCATTTCTTCATTGCCGTCCAAAAACAACGCTTTTTTGCATTCCTGTCTCACTTTCTCTTAGAAACAATGATTTACATCAATCCTTTTACATAATTCTTGTTTCTCATGACATTTCTAACATTGCCCACAATTATCAACTTTCTAAGTCTTTCTGAGCACGAGAAATTGCGAAATATAGTCATTTCTTCATTGCCGTCCAAAAACAACGCTTTTTTGCATTTCTGTCTCACTTTCTCTTGTAAACAATGATTTACATCAATCCTTTTACATAATTCTTGTTTCTCATGACATTTCTAACATTGCCCACAATTATCAACTTTCTAAGTCTTTCTGAGCAGGAGAAATCGCAAAATATAGTCATTTCTTCATTGCCGTCCAAAAACAACGCTTTTTTGCATTCCTGTCTCACTTTCTCTTAGAAACAATGATTTACATCAATCCTTTTACATAATTCTTGTTTCTCATGACATTTCTAATATTGCCCACAATTATCAACTTTCTAAGTCTTTCTGAGCAGGAGAAATCGCAAAACATAGTCATTTCTTCATTGCCGTCCAAAAACAACGCTTTTTTGCATTCCTGTCTCACTTTCTCTTAGAAACAATGATTTACATCAATCCTTTTACATAATTCTTGTTTCTCATGACATTTCTAACATTGCCCACAATTATCAACTTTCTAAGTCTTTCTGAGCACGAGAAATCGCGAAATATAGTCATTTCTTCATTGCCGTCCAAAAACAACGCTTTTTTGCATTTCTGTCTCACTTTCTCTTGTAAACAATGATTTACATCAATCCTTTTACATAATTCTTGTTTCTCATGACATTTCTAACATTGCCCACAATTATCAACCTTCTAAGTCTTTCTGAGCACGAGAAATCGCGAAATATAGTCATTTCTTCATTGCCGTCCAAAAACAACTCTTTTTTGCATTTCTGTCTCACTTTCTCTTGTAAACAATGATTTACATCAATCCTTTTACATAATTCTTGTTTCTCATGACATTTCTAACATTGCCCACAATTATCAACTTTCTAAGTCTTTCTGAGCACGAGAAATCGCGAAATATAGTCATTTCTTCATTGCCGTCCAAAAACAACGCTTTTTTGCATTCCTGTCTCACTTTCTCTTGTAAACAATGATTTACATCAATCCTTTTACATAATTCTTGTTTCTCATGACATTTCTAACATTGCCCACAATTATCAACTTTCTAAGTCTTTCTGAGCACGAGAAATCGCGAAATATAGTCATTTCTTCATTGCCGTCCAAAAACAACGCTTTTTTGCATTCCTGTCTCACTTTCTCTTGTAAACAATGATTTACATCAATCCTTTTACATAATTCTTGTTTCTCATGACATTTCTAACATTGCCCACAATTATCAACTTTCTAAGTCTTTCTGAGCAGGAGAAATCGCAAAACATAGTCATTTCTTCATTGCCGTCCAAAAACAACGCTTTTTTGCATTCCTGTCTCACTTTCTCTTAGAAACAATGATTTACATCAATCCTTTTACATAATTCTTGTTTCTCATGACATTTCTAACATTGCCCACAATTATCAACTTTCTAAGTCTTTCTGAGCAGGAGAAATCGCAAAACATAGTCATTTCTTCATTGCCGTCCAAAAACAACGCTTTTTTGCATTCCTGTCTCACTTTCTCTTAGAAACAATGATTTACATCAATCCTTTTACATAATTCTTGTTTCTCATGACATTTCTAACATTGCCCACAATTATCAACTTTCCAAGTCTTTCTGAGCACGAGAAATCGCGAAATATAGTCATTTCTTCATTGCCGTCCAAAAACAACGCTTTTTTGCATTTCTGTCTCACTTTCTCTTGTAAACAATGATTTACATCAATCCTTTTACATAATTCTTGTTTCTCATGACATTTCTAACATTGCCCACAATTATCAACCTTCTAAGTCTTTCTGAGCACGAGAAATCGGGAAATATAGTCATTTCTTCATTGCCGTCCAAAAACAACGCTTTTTTGCATTTCTGTCTCACTTTCTCTTGTAAACAATGATTTACATCAATCCTTTTACATAATTCTTGTTTCTCATGACATTTCTAACATTGCCCACAATTATCAACTTTCTAAGTCTTTCTGAGCAGGAGAAATCGCAAAACATAGTCATTTCTTCATTGCCGTCCAAAAACAACGCTTTTTTGCATTCCTGTCTCACTTTCTCTTAGAAACAATGATTTACATCAATCCTTTTACATAATTCTTGTTTCTCATGACATTTCTAACATTGCCCACAATTATCAACTTTCTAAGTCTTTCTGAGCAGGAGAAATTGCAAAACATAGTCATTTCTTCATTGCCGTCCAAAAACAACGCTTTTTTGCATTCCTGTCTCACTTTCTCTTAGAAACAATGATTTACATCAATCCTTTTACATAATTCTTGTTTCTCATGACATTTCTAACATTGCCCACAATTATCAACTTTCCAAGTCTTTCTGAGCACGAGAAATCGCGAAATATAGTCATTTCTTCATTGCCGTCCAAAAACAACGCTTTTTTGCATTTCTGTCTCACTTTCTCTTGTAAACAATGATTTACATCAATCCTTTTACATAATTCTTGTTTCTCATGACATTTCTAACATTGCCCACAATTATCAACCTTCTAAGTCTTTCTGAGCACGAGAAATCGGGAAATATAGTCATTTCTTCATTGCCGTCCAAAAACAACGCTTTTTTGCATTTCTGTCTCACTTTCTCTTGTAAACAATGATTTACATCAATCCTTTTACATAATTCTTGTTTCTCATGACATTTCTAACATTGCCCACAATTATCAACTTTCTAAGTCTTTCTGAGCAGGAGAAATCGCAAAACATAGTCATTTCTTCATTGCCGTCCAAAAACAACGCTTTTTTGCATTCCTGTCTCACTTTCTCTTAGAAACAATGATTTACATCAATCCTTTTACATAATTCTTGTTTCTCATGACATTTCTAACATTGCCCACAATTATCAACTTTCTAAGTCTTTCTGAGCAGGAGAAATCGCAAAACATAGTCATTTCTTCATTGCCGTCCAAAAACAACGCTTTTTTGCATTCCTGTCTCACTTTCTCTTAGAAACAATGATTTACATCAATCCTTTTACATAATTCTTGTTTCTCATGACATTTCTAACATTGCCCACAATTATCAACTTTCTAAGTCTTTCTGAGCACGAGAAATCGCGAAATATAGTCATTTCTTCATTGCCGTCCAAAAACAACGCTTTTTTGCATTTCTGTCTCACTTTCTCTGGTAAACAATGATTTACATCAATCCTTTTACATAATTCTTGTTTCTCATGACATTTCTAACATTGCCCACAATTATCAACTTTCTAAGTCTTTCTGAGCAGGAGAAATCGCAAAACATAGTCATTTCTTCATTGCCGTCCAAAAACAACGCTTTTTTGCATTTCTGTCTCACTTTCTCTTGTAAACAATGATTTACATCAATCCTTTTACATAATTCTTGTTTCTCATGACATTTCTAACATTGCCCACAATTTTCAACTTTCTAAGTCTTTCTGAGCAGGAGAAATCGCGAAATATAGTCATTTCTTCATTGCCGTCCAAAAACAACGCTTTTTTGCATTTCTGTCTCACTTTCTCTTGTAAACAATGATTTACATCAATCCTTTTACATAATTCTTGTTTCTCATGACATTTCTAACATTGCCCACAATTATCAACTTTCCAAGTCTTTCTGAGCACGAGAAATCGCGAAATATAGTCATTTCTTCATTGCCGTCCAAAAACAACGCTTTTTTGCATTTCTGTCTCACTTTCTCTTGTAAACAATGATTTACATCAATCCTTTTACATAATTCTTGTTTCTCATGACATTTCTAACATTGCCCACAATTATCAACCTTCTAAGTCTTTCTGAGCACGAGAAATCGGGAAATATAGTCATTTCTTCATTGCCGTCCAAAAACAACGCTTTTTTGCATTTCTGTCTCACTTTCTCTTGTAAACAATGATTTACATCAATCCTTTTACATAATTCTTGTTTCTCATGACATTTCTAACATTGCCCACAATTATCAACTTTCTAAGTCTTTCTGAGCAGGAGAAATCGCAAAACATAGTTATTTCTTCATTGCCGTCCAAAAACAACGCTTTTTTGCATTCCTGTCTCACTTTCTCTTAGAAACAATGATTTACATCAATCCTTTTACATAATTCTTGTTTCTCATGACATTTCTAACATTGCCCACAATTATCAACTTTCTAAGTCTTTCTGAACAGGAGAAATTGCAAAACAAAGTCATTTCTTCATTGCCGTACAAAAACAACGCTTTTTTGCATTCCTGTCTCACTTTCTCTTAGAAACAATGATTTACATCAATCCTTTTACATAATTCTTGTTTCTCATGACATTTCTAACATTGCCCCCAATTATCAACTTTCTAAGTCTTTCTGAGCAGGAGAAATTGCAAAACATAGTCATTTCTTCATTGCCGTCCAAAAACAACGCTTTTTTGCATTCCTGTCTCACTTTCTCTTAGAAACAATGATTTACATCAATCCTTTTACATAATTCTTGTTTCTCATGACATTTCTAACATTGCCCACAATTATCAACTTTCTAAGTCTTTCTGAGCACGAGAAATCGCGAAATATAGTCATTTCTTCATTGCCGTCCAAAAACAACGCTTTTTTGCATTTCTGTCTCACTTTCTCTTGTAAACAATGATTTACATCAATCCTTTTACATAATTCTTGTTTCTCATGACATTTCTAACATTGCCCACAATTATCAACTTTCTAAGTCTTTCTGAGCAGGAGAAATCGCAAAACATAGTCATTTCTTCATTGCCGTCCAAAAACAACGCTTTTTTGCATTTCTGTCTCACTTTCTCTTGTAAACAATGATTTACATCAATCCTTTTACATAATTCTTGTTTCTCATGACATTTCTAACATTGCCCACAATTTTCAACTTTCTAAGTCTTTCTGAGCAGGAGAAATCGCAAAACATAGTCATTTCTTCATTGCCGTCCAAAAACAACGCTTTTTTGCATTCCTGTCTCACTTTCTCTTAGAAACAATGATTTACATCAATCCTTTTACATAATTCTTGTTTCTCATGACATTTCTAACATTGCCCACAATTATCAACTTTCTAAGTCTTTCTGAGCACGAGTAATCGCGAAATATAGTCATTTCTTCATTGCCGTCCAAAAACAACGCTTTTTTGCATTTCTGTCTCACTTTCTCTTGTAAACAATGATTTACATCAATCCTTTTACATAATTCTTGTTTCTCATGACATTTCTAACATTGCCCACAATTATCAACCTTCTAAGTCTTTCTGAGCACGAGAAATCGGGAAATATAGTCATTTCTTCATTGCCGTCCAAAAACAACGCTTTTTTGCATTTCTGTCTCACTTTCTCTTGTAAACAATGATTTACATCAATCCTTTTACATAATTCTTGTTTCTCATGACATTTCTAACATTGCCCACAATTATCAACTTTCTAAGTCTTTCTGAGCAGGAGAAATCGCAAAACATAGTCATTTCTTCATTGCCGTCCAAAAACAACGCTTTTTTGCATTTCTGTCTCACTTTCTCTTGTAAACAATGATTTACATCAATCCTTTTACATAATTCTTGTTTCTCATGACATTTCTAACATTGCCCACAATTTTCAACTTTCTAAGTCTTTCTGAGCAGGAGAAATCGCAAAACATAGTCATTTCTTCATTGCCGTCCAAAAACAACGCTTTTTTGCATTCCTGTCTCACTTTCTCTTAGAAACAATGATTTACATCAATCCTTTTACATAATTCTTGTTTCTCATGACATTTCTAACATTGCCCACAATTATCAACTTTCTAAGTCTTTCTGAGCACGAGTAATCGCGAAATATAGTCATTTCTTCATTGCCGTCCAAAAACAACGCTTTTTTGCATTTCTGTCTCACTTTCTCTTGTAAACAATGATTTACATCAATCCTTTTACATAATTCTTGTTTCTCATGACATTTCTAACATTGCCCACAATTATCAACCTTCTAAGTCTTTCTGAGCACGAGAAATCGGGAAATATAGTCATTTCTTCATTGCCGTCCAAAAACAACGCTTTTTTGCATTTCTGTCTCACTTTCTCTTGTAAACAATGATTTACATCAATCCTTTTACATAATTCTTGTTTCTCATGACATTTCTAACATTGCCCACAATTATCAACTTTCTAAGTCTTTCTGAGCAGGAGAAATCGCAAAACATAGTCATTTCTTCATTGCCGTCCAAAAACAACGCTTTTTTGCATTCCTGTCTCACTTTCTCTTAGAAACAATGATTTACATCAATCCTTTTACATAATTCTTGTTTCTCATGACATTTCTAACATTGCCCACAATTATCAACTTTCTAAGTCTTTCTGAACAGGAGAAATTGCAAAACAAAGTCATTTCTTCATTGCCGTACAAAAACAACGCTTTTTTGCATTCCTGTCTCACTTTCTCTTAGAAACAATGATTTACATCAATCCTTTTACATAATTCTTGTTTCTCATGACATTTCTAACATTGCCCACAATTATCAACTTTCTAAGTCTTTCTGAGCAGGAGAAATCGCAAAACATAGTCATTTCTTCATTGCCGTCCAAAAACAACGCTTTTTTGCATTCCTGTCTCACTTTCTCTTAGAAACAATGATTTACATCAATCCTTTTACATAATTCTTGTTTCTCATGACATTTCTAACATTGCCCACAATTATCAACTTTCTAAGTCTTTCTGAGCACGAGAAATCGCGAAATATAGTCATTTCTTCATTGCCGTCCAAAAACAACGCTTTTTTGCATTTCTGTCTCACTTTCTCTTGTAAACAATGATTTACATCAATCCTTTTACATAATTCTTGTTTCTCATGACATTTCTAACATTGCCCACAATTATCAACCTTCTAAGTCTTTCTGAGCACGAGAAATCGCGAAATATAGTCATTTCTTCATTGCCGTCCAAAAACAACGCTTTTTTGCATTTCTGTCTCACTTTCTCTTGTAAACAATGATTTACATCAATCCTTTTACATAATTCTTGTTTCTCATGACATTTCTAACATTGCCCACAATTATCAACTTTCTAAGTCTTTCTGAGCAGGAGAAATCGCAAAACATAGTCATTTCTTCATTGCCGTCCAAAAACAACGCTTTTTTGCATTCCTGTCTCACTTTCTCTTAGAAACAATGATTTACATCAATCCTTTTACATAATTCTTGTTTCTCATGACATTTCTAACATTGCCCACAATTATCAACTTTCTAAGTCTTTCTGAGCAGGAGAAATCGCAAAACATAGTCATTTCTTCATTGCCGTCCAAAAACAACGCTTTTTTGCATTCCTGTCTCACTTTCTCTTAGAAACAATGATTTACATCAATCCTTTTACATAATTCTTGTTTCTCATGACATTTCTAACATTGCCCACAATTATCAACTTTCTAAGTCTTTCTGAACAGGAGAAATTGCAAAACAAAGTCATTTCTTCATTGCCGTACAAAAACAACGCTTTTTTGCATTCCTGTCTCACTTTCTCTTAGAAACAATGATTTACATCAATCCTTTTACATAATTCTTGTTTCTCATGACATTTCTAACATTGCCCACAATTATCAACTTTCTAAGTCTTTCTGAGCAGGAGAAATCGCAAAACATAGTCATTTCTTCATTGCCGTCCAAAAACAACGCTTTTTTGCATTCCTGTCTCACTTTCTCTTAGAAACAATGATTTACATCAATCCTTTTACATAATTCTTGTTTCTCATGACATTTCTAACATTGCCCACAATTATCAACTTTCTAAGTCTTTCTGAGCACGAGAAATCGCGAAATATAGTCATTTCTTCATTGCCGTCCAAAAACAACGCTTTTTTGCATTTCTGTCTCACTTTCTCTTGTAAACAATGATTTACATCAATCCTTTTACATAATTCTTGTTTCTCATGACATTTCTAACATTGCCCACAATTATCAACCTTCTAAGTCTTTCTGAGCACGAGAAATCGCGAAATATAGTCATTTCTTCATTGCCGTCCAAAAACAACGCTTTTTTGCATTTCTGTCTCACTTTCTCTTGTAAACAATGATTTACATCAATCCTTTTACATAATTCTTGTTTCTCATGACATTTCTAACATTGCCCACAATTATCAACTTTCTAAGTCTTTCTGAGCAGGAGAAATCGCAAAACATAGTCATTTCTTCATTGCCGTCCAAAAACAACGCTTTTTTGCATTCCTGTCTCACTTTCTCTTAGAAACAATGATTTACATCAATCCTTTTACATAATTCTTGTTTCTCATGACATTTCTAACATTGCCCACAATTATCAACTTTCTAAGTCTTTCTGAACAGGAGAAATTGCAAAACATAGTCATTTCTTCATTGCCGTACAAAAACAACGCTTTTTTGCATTATGTCTCACTTTCTCTTAGAAACAATGATTTACATCAATCCTTTTACATAATTCTTGTTTCTCATGACATTTCTAACATTGCCCACAATTATCAACTTTCTAAGTCTTTCTGAGCAGGAGAAATCGCAAAACATAGTCATTTCTTCATTGCCGTCCAAAAACAACGCTTTTTTGCATTCCGGTCTCACTTTCTCTTAGAAACAATGATTTACATCAATCCTTTTACATAATTCTTGTTTCTCATGACATTTCTAACATTGCCCACAATTATCAACTTTCTAAGTCTTTCTGAGCAGGAGAAATTGCAAAACATAGTCATTTCTTCATTGCCGTCCAAAAACAACGCTTTTTTGCATTCCTGTCTCACTTTCTCTTAGAAACAATGATTTACATCAATCCTTTTACATAATTCTTGTTTCTCATGACATTTCTAACATTGCCCACAATTATCAACTTTCTAAGTCTTTCTGAGCACGAGAAATCGCGAAATATAGTCATTTCTTCATTGCCGTCCAAAAACAACGCTTTTTTGCATTTCTGTCTCACTTTCTCTTGTAAACAATGATTTACATCAATCCTTTTACATAATTCTTGTTTCTCATGACATTCTAACATTGCCCACAATTATCAACTTTCTAAGTCTTTCTGAGCACGAGAAATCGCGAAATATAGTCATTTCTTCATTGCCGTCCAAAAACAACGCTTTTTTGCATTTCTGTCTCACTTTCTCTTGTAAACAATGATTTACATCAATCCTTTTACATAATTCTTGTTTCTCATGACATTTCTAACATTGCCCACAATTATCAACTTTCTAAGTCTTTCTGAGCAGGAGAAATCGCAAAATATAGTCATTTCTTCATTGCCGTCCAAAAACAACGCTTTTTTGCATTCCTGTCTCACTTTCTCTTAGAAACAATGATTTACATCAATCCTTTTACATAATTCTTGTTTCTCATGACATTTCTAACATTGCCCACAATTATCAACTTTCTAAGTCTTTCTGAGCAGGAGAAATCGCAAAACATAGTCATTTCTTCATTGCCGTCCAAAAACAACGCTTTTTTGCATTCCGGTCTCACTTTCTCTTAGAAACAATGATTTACATCAATCCTTTTACATAATTCTTGTTTCTCATGACATTTCTAACATTGCCCACAATTATCAACTTTCTAAGTCTTTCTGAGCAGGAGAAATTGCAAAACATAGTCATTTCTTCATTGCCGTCCAAAAACAACGCTTTTTTGCATTCCTGTCTCACTTTCTCTTAGAAACAATGATTTACATCAATCCTTTTACATAATTCTTGTTTCTCATGACATTTCTAACATTGCCCACAATTATCAACTTTCTAAGTCTTTCTGAGCACGAGAAATCGCGAAATATAGTCATTTCTTCATTGCCGTCCAAAAACAACGCTTTTTTGCATTTCTGTCTCACTTTCTCTTGTAAACAATGATTTACATCAATCCTTTTACATAATTCTTGTTTCTCATGACATTTCTAACATTGCCCACAATTATCAACCTTCTAAGTCTTTCTGAGCACGAGAAATCGCGAAATATAGTCATTTCTTCATTGCCGTCCAAAAACAACGCTTTTTTGCATTTCTGTCTCACTTTCTCTTGTAAACAATGATTTACATCAATCCTTTTACATAATTCTTGTTTCTCATGACATTTCTAACATTGCCCACAATTATCAACTTTCTAAGTCTTTCTGAGCAGGAGAAATCGCAAAACATAGTCATTTCTTCATTGCCGTCCAAAAACAACGCTTTTTTGCATTCCTGTCTCACTTTCTCTTAGAAACAATGATTTACATCAATCCTTTTACATAATTCTTGTTTCTCATGACATTTCTAACATTGCCCACAATTATCAACTTTCTAAGTCTTTCTGAACAGGAGAAATTGCAAAACATAGTCATTTCTTCATTGCCGTACAAAAACAACGCTTTTTTGCATTCCTGTCTCACTTTCTCTTAGAAACAATGATTTACATCAATCCTTTTACATAATTCTTGTTTCTCATGACATTTCTAACATTGCCCACAATTATCAACTTTCTAAGTCTTTCTGAGCAGGAGAAATCGCAAACATAGTCATTTCTTCATTGCCGTCTAAAAACAACGCTTTTTTGCATTCCGGTCTCACTTTCTCTTAGAAACAATGATTTACATCAATCCTTTTACATAATTCTTGTTCTCATGACATTTCTAACATTGCCCACAATTATCAACTTTCTAAGTCTTTCTGAGCAGGAGAAATTGCAAAACATAGTCATTTCTTCATTGCCGTCCAAAAACAACGCTTTTTTGCATTCCTGTCTCACTTTCTCTTAGAAACAATGATTTACATCAATCCTTTTACATAATTCTTGTTTCTCATGACATTTCTAACATTGCCCACAATTATCAACTTTCTAAGTCTTTCTGAGCACGAGAAATCGCGAAATATAGTCATTTCTTCATTGCCGTCCAAAAACAACGCTTTTTTGCATTTCTGTCTCACTTTCTCTTGTAAACAATGATTTACATCAATCCTTTTACATAATTCTTGTTTCTCATGACATTTCTAACATTGCCCACAATTATCAACTTTCTAAGTCTTTCTGAGCACGAGAAATCGCGAAATATAGTCATTTCTTCATTGCCGTCCAAAAACAACGCTTTTTTGCATTTCTGTCTCACTTTCTCTTGTAAACAATGATTTACATCAATCCTTTTACATAATTCTTGTTTCTCATGACATTTCTAACATTGCCCACAATTATCAACTTTCTAAGTCTTTCTGAGCAGGAGAAATCGCAAAATATAGTCATTTCTTCATTGCCGTCCAAAAACAACGCTTTTTTGCATTCCTGTCTCACTTTCTCTTAGAAACAATGATTTACATCAATCCTTTTACATAATTCTTGTTTCTCATGACATTTCTAACATTGCCCACAATTATCAACTTTCTAAGTCTTTCTGAGCAGGAGAAATCGCAAAACATAGTCATTTCTTCATTGCCGTCCAAAAACAACGCTTTTTTGCATTCCGGTCTCACTTTCTCTTAGAAACAATGATTTACATCAATCCTTTTACATAATTCTTGTTTCTCATGACATTTCTAACATTGCCCACAATTATCAACTTTCTAAGTCTTTCTGAGCAGGAGAAATTGCAAGACATAGTCATTTCTTCATTGCCGTCCAAAAACCAACGTTTTTTTGCATTCCTGTCTCACTTTCTCTTAGAAACAATGATTTACATCAATCCTTTTACATAATTCTTGTTTCTCATGACATTTCTAACATTGCCCACAATTATCAACTTTCTAAGTCTTTCTGAGCACGAGAAATCGCGAAATATAGTCATTTCTTCATTGCCGTCCAAAAACAACGCTTTTTTGCATTTCTGTCTCACTTTCTCTTGTAAACAATGATTTACATCAATCCTTTTACATAATTCTTGTTTCTCATGACATTTCTAACATTGCCCACAATTATCAACTTTCTAAGTCTTTCTGAGCACGAGAAATCGCGAAATATAGTCATTTCTTCATTGCCGTCCAAAAACAACGCTTTTTTGCATTTCTGTCTCACTTTCTCTTGTAAACAATGATTTACATCAATCCTTTTACATAATTCTTGTTTCTCATGACATTTCTAACATTGCCCACAATTATCAACTTTCTAAGTCTTTCTGAGCAGGAGAAATCGCAAAATATAGTCATTTCTTCATTGCCGTCCAAAAACAACGCTTTTTTGCATTCCTGTCTCACTTTCTCTTAGAAACAATGATTTACATCAATCCTTTTACATAATTCTTGTTTCTCATGACATTTCTAATATTGCCCACAATTATCAACTTTCTAAGTCTTTCTGAGCAGGAGAAATCGCAAAACATAGTCATTTCTTCATTGCCGTCCAAAAACAACGCTTTTTTGCATTCCTGTCTCACTTTCTCTTAGAAACAATGATTTACATCAATCCTTTTACATAATTCTTGTTTCTCATGACATTTCTAACATTGCCCACAATTATCAACTTTCTAAGTCTTTCTGAGCAGGAGAAATTGCAAAACATAGTCATTTCTTCATTGCCGTCCAAAAACAACGCTTTTTTGCATTCCTGTCTCACTTTCTCTTAGAAACAATGATTTACATCAATCCTTTTAGATAATTCTTGTTTCTCATGACATTTCTAACATTGCCCACAATTATCAACTTTCTAAGTCTTTCTGAGCACGAGAAATCGCGAAATATAGTCATTTCTTCATTGCCGTCCAAAAACAACGCTTTTTTGCATTTCTGTCTCACTTTCTCTTGTAAACAATGATTTACATCAATCCTTTTACATAATTCTTGTTTCTCATGACATTTCTAACATTGCCCACAATTATCAACCTTCTAAGTCTTTCTGAGCACGAGAAATCGCGAAATATATAATCATTTCTTCATTGCCGTCCAAAAACAACGCTTTTTTGCATTTCTGTCTCACTTTCTCTTGTAAACAATGATTTACATCAATCCTTTTACATAATTCTTGTTTCTCATGACATTTCTAACATTGCCCACAATTATCAACTTTCTAAGTCTTTCTGAGCAGGAGAAATCGCAAAACATAGTCATTTCTTCATTGCCGTCCAAAAACAACGCTTTTTTGCATTCCTGTCTCACTTTCTCTTAGAAACAATGATTTACATCAATCCTTTTACATAATTCTTGTTTCTCATGACATTTCTAACATTGCCCACAATTATCAACTTTCTAAGTCTTTCTGAGCACGAGAAATCGCGAAATATAGTCATTTCTTCATTGCCGTCCAAAAACAACGCTTTTTTGCATTTCTGTCTCACTTTCTCTTGTAAACAATGATTTAAATCAATCCTTTTACATAATTCTTGTTTCTCATGACATTTCTAACATTGCCCACAATTATCAACTTTCTAAGTATTTCTGAGCAGGAGAAATCGCAAAATATAGTCATTTCTTCATTGCCGTCCAAAAACAACGCTTTTTTGCATTCCTGTCTCACTTTCTCTTAGAAACAATGATTTACATCAATCCTTTTACATAATTCTTGTTTCTCATGACATTTCTAATATTGCCCACAATTATCAACTTTCTAAGTCTTTCTGAGCAGGAGAAATCGCAAAACATAGTCATTTCTTCATTGCCGTCCAAAAACAACGCTTTTTTGCATTCCTGTCTCACTTTCTCTTAGAAACAATGATTTACATCAATCCTTTTACATAATTCTTGTTTCTCATGACATTTCTAACATTGCCCACAATTATCAACTTTCTAAGTCTTTCTGAGCAGGAGAAATTGCAAAACATAGTCATTTCTTCATTGCCGTCCAAAAACAACGCTTTTTTGCATTCCTGTCTCACTTTCTCTTAGAAACAATGATTTACATCAATCCTTTTACATAATTCTTGTTTCTCATGACATTTCTAACATTGCCCACAATTATCAACTTTCTAAGTCTTTCTGAGCACGAGAAATCGCGAAATATAGTCATTTCTTCATTGCCGTCCAAAAAACAACGCTTTTTTGCATTTCTGTCTCACTTTCTCTTGTAAACAATGATTTACATCAATCCTTTTACATAATTCTTGTTTCTCATGACATTTCTAACATTGCCCACAATTATCAACTTTCTAAGTCTTTCTGAGCACGAGAAATCGCGAAATATAGTCATTTCTTCATTGCCGTCCAAAAACAACGCTTTTTTGCATTTCTGTCTCACTTTCTCTTGTAAACAATGATTTACATCAATCCTTTTACATAATTCTTGTTTCTCATGACATTTCTAACATTGCCCACAATTATCAACTTTCTAAGTCTTTCTGAGCAGGAGAAATCGCAAAATATAGTCATTTCTCATTGCCGTCCAAAAACAACGCTTTTTTGCATTCCTGTCTCACTTTCTCTTAGAAACAATGATTTACATCAATCCTTTTACATAATTCTTGTTTCTCATGACATTTCTAACATTGCCCACAATTATCAACTTTCTAAGTCTTTCTGAGCAGGAGAAATCGCAAAACATAGTCATTTCTTCATTGCCGTCCAAAAACAACGCTTTTTTGCATTCCTGTCTCACTTTCTCTTAGAAACAATGATTTACATCAATCCTTTTACATAATTCTTGTTTCTCATGACATTTCTAACATTGCCCACAATTATCAACTTTCTAAGTCTTTCTGAACAGGAGAAATTGCAAAACAAAGTCATTTCTTCATTGCCGTACAAAAACAACGCTTTTTTGCATTCCTGTCTCACTTTCTCTTAGAAACAATGATTTACATCAATCCTTTTACATAATTCTTGTTTCTCATGACATTTCTAACATTGCCCACAATTATCAACTTTCTAAGTCTTTCTGAGCAGGAGAAATCGCAAAACATAGTCATTTCTTCATTGCCGTCCAAAAACAACGCTTTTTTGCATTCCTGTCTCACTTTCTCTTAGAAACAATGATTTACATCAATCCTTTTACATAATTCTTGTTTCTCATGACATTTCTAACATTGCCCACAATTATCAACTTTCTAAGTCTTTCTGAGCACGAGAAATCGCGAAATATAGTCATTTCTTCATTGCCGTCCAAAAACAACGCTTTTTTGCATTTCTGTCTCACTTTCTCTTGTAAACAATGATTTACATCAATCCTTTTACATAATTCTTGTTTCTCATGACATTTCTAACATTGCCCACAATTATCAACCTTCTAAGTCTTTCTGAGCACGAGAAATCGCGAAATATAGTCATTTCTTCATTGCCGTCCAAAAACAACGCTTTTTTGCATTTCTGTCTCACTTTCTCTTGTAAACAATGATTTACATCAATCCTTTTACATAATTCTTGTTTCTCATGACATTTCTAACATTGCCCACAATTATCAACTTTCTAAGTCTTTCTGAGCAGGAGAAATCGCAAAACATAGTCATTTCTTCATTGCCGTCCAAAAACAACGCTTTTTTGCATTCCTGTCTCACTTTCTCTTAGAAACAATGATTTACATCAATCCTTTTACATAATTCTTGTTTCTCATGACATTTCTAACATTGCCCACAATTATCAACTTTCTAAGTCTTTCTGAACAGGAGAAATTGCAAACATAGTCATTTCTTCATTGCCGTACAAAAACAACGCTTTTTTGCATTCCTGTCTCACTTTCTCTTAGAAACAATGATTTACATCAATCCTTTTACATAATTCTTGTTTCTCATGACATGTCTAACATTGCCCACAATTATCAACTTTCTAAGTCTTTCTGAGCAGGAGAAATCGCAAAACATAGTCATTTCTTCATTGCCGTCCAAAAACAACGCTTTTTTGCATTCCGGTCTCACTTTCTCTTAGAAACAATGATTTACATCAATCCTTTTACATAATTCTTGTTTCTCATGACATTTCTAACATTGCCCACAATTATCAACTTTCTAAGTCTTTCTGAGCAGGAGAAATTGCAAAACATAGTCATTTCTTCATTGCCGTCCAAAAACAACGCTTTTTTGCATTCCTGTCTCACTTTCTCTTAGAAACAATGATTTACATCAATCCTTTTACATAATTCTTGTTTCTCATAACATTTCTAACATTGCCCACAATTATCAACTTTCTAAGTCTTTCTGAGCACGAGAAATCGCGAAATATAGTCATTTCTTCATTGCCGTCCAAAAACAACGCTTTTTTGCATTTCTGTCTCACTTTCTCTTGTAAACAATGATTTACATCAATCCTTTTACATAATTCTTGTTTCTCATGACATTTCTAACATTGCCCACAATTATCAACTTTCTAAGTCTTTCTGAGCACGAGAAATCGCGAAATATAGTCATTTCTTCATTGCCGTCCAAAAACAACGCTTTTTTGCATTTCTGTCTCACTTTCTCTTGTAAACAATGATTTACATCAATCCTTTTACATAATTCTTGTTTCTCATGACATTTCTAACATTGCCCACAATTATCAACTTTCTAAGTCTTTCTGAGCAGGAGAAATCGCAAAATATAGTCATTTCTTCATTGCCGTCCAAAAACAACGCTTTTTTGCATTCCTGTCTCACTTTCTCTTAGAAACAATGATTTACATCAATCCTTTTACATAATTCTTGTTTCTCATGACATTTCTAACATTGCCCACAATTATCAACTTTCTAAGTCTTTCTGAGCAGGAGAAATCGCAAAACATAGTCATTTCTTCATTGCCGTCCAAAAACAACGCTTTTTTGCATTCCGGTCTCACTTTCTCTTAGAAACAATGATTTACATCAATCCTTTTACATAATTCTTGTTTCTCATGACATTTCTAACATTGCCCACAATTATCAACTTTCTAAGTCTTTCTGAGCAGGAGAAATTGCAAAACATAGTCATTTCTTCATTGCCGTCCAAAAACAACGCTTTTTTGCATTCCTGTCTCACTTTCTCTTAGAAACAATGATTTACATCAATCCTTTTACATAATTCTTGTTTCTCATGACATTTCTAACATTGCCCACAATTATCAACTTTCTAAGTCTTTCTGAGCACGAGAAATCGCGAAATATAGTCATTTCTTCATTGCCGTCCAAAAACAACGCTTTTTTGCATTTCTGTCTCACTTTCTCTTGTAAACAATGATTTACATCAATCCTTTTACATAATTCTTGTTTCTCATGACATTTCTAACATTGCCCACAATTATCAACCTTCTAAGTCTTTCTGAGCACGAGAAATCGCGAAATATAGTCATTTCTTCATTGCCGTCCAAAAACAACGCTTTTTTGCATTTCTGTCTCACTTTCTCTTGTAAACAATGATTTACATCAATCCTTTTACATAATTCTTGTTTCTCATGACATTTCTAACATTGCCCACAATTATCAACTTTCTAAGTCTTTCTGAGCAGGAGAAATCGCAAACATAGTCATTTCTTCATTGCCGTCCAAAAACAACGCTTTTTTGCATTCCTGTCTCACTTTCTCTTAGAAACAATGATTTACATCAATCCTTTTACATAATTCTTGTTTCTCATGACATTTCTAACATTGCCCACAATTATCAACTTTCTAAGTCTTTCTGAACAGGAGAAATTGCAAAACATAGTCATTTCTTCATTGCCGTACAAAAACAACGCTTTTTTGCATTCCTGTCTCACTTTCTCTTAGAAACAATGATTTACATCAATCCTTTTACATAATTCTTGTTTCTCATGACATTTCTAACATTGCCCACAATTATCAACTTTCTAAGTCTTTCTGAGCAGGAGAAATCGCAAAACATAGTCATTTCTGTCATTGCCGTCTAAAAACAACGCTTTTTTGCATTCCGGTCTCACTTTCTCTTAGAAACAATGATTTACATCAATCCTTTTACATAATTCTTGTTTCTCATGACATTTCTAACATTGCCCACAATTATCAACTTTCTAAGTCTTTCTGAGCAGGAGAAATTGCAAAACATAGTCATTTCTTCATTGCCGTCCAAAAACAACGCTTTTTTGCATTCCTGTCTCACTTTCTCTTAGAAACAATGATTTACATCAATCCTTTTACATAATTCTTGTTTCTCATGACATTTCTAACATTGCCCACAATTATCAACTTTCTAAGTCTTTCTGAGCACGAGAAATTGCGAAATATAGTCATTTCTTCATTGCCGTCCAAAAACAACGCTTTTTTGCATTTCTGTCTCACTTTCTCTTGTAAACAATGATTTACATCAATCCTTTTACATAATTCTTGTTTCTCATGACATTTCTAACATTGCCCACAATTATCAACTTTCTAAGTCTTTCTGAGCACGAGAAATCGCGAAATATAGTCATTTCTTCATTGCCGTCCAAAAACAACGCTTTTTTGCATTTCTGTCTCACTTTCTCTTGTAAACAATGATTTACATCAATCCTTTTACATAATTCTTGTTTCTCATGACATTTCTAACATTGCCACAATTATCAACTTTCTAAGTCTTTCTGAGCAGGAGAAATCGCAAAATATAGTCATTTCTTCATTGCCGTCCAAAAACAACGCTTTTTTGCATTCCTGTCTCACTTTCTCTTAGAAACAATGATTTACATCAATCCTTTTACATAATTCTTGTTTCTCATGACATTTCTAACATTGCCCACAATTATCAACTTTCTAAGTCTTTCTGAGCAGGAGAAATCGCAAAACATAGTCATTTCTTCATTGCCGTCCAAAAACAACGCTTTTTTGCATTCCGGTCTCACTTTCTCTTAGAAACAATGATTTACATCAATCCTTTTACATAATTCTTGTTTCTCATGACATTTCTAACATTGCCACAATTATCAACTTTCTAAGTCTTTCTGAGCAGGAGAAATTGCAAGACATAGTCATTTCTTCATTGCCGTCCAAAAACAACGCTTTTTTGCATTCCTGTCTCACTTTCTCTTAGAAACAATGATTTACATCAATCCTTTTACATAATTCTTGTTTCTCATGACATTTCTAACATTGCCCACAATTATCAACTTTCTAAGTCTTTCTGAGCACGAGAAATCGCGAAATATAGTCATTTCTTCATTGCCGTCCAAAAACAACGCTTTTTGCATTTCTGTCTCACTTTCTCTTGTAACAATGATTTACATCAATCCTTTTACATAATTCTTGTTTCTCATGACATTTCTAACATTGCCCACAATTATCAACTTTCTAAGTCTTTCTGAGCACGAGAAATCGCGAAATATAGTCATTTCTTCATTGCCGTCCAAAAACAACGCTTTTTTGCATTCCTGTCTCACTTTCTCTTAGAAACAATGATTTACATCAATCCTTTTACATAATTCTTGTTTCTCATGACATTTCTAATATTGCCCACAATTATCAACTTTCTAAGTCTTTCTGAGCAGGAGAAATCGCAAAACATAGTCATTTCTTCATTGCCGTCCAAAAACAACGCTTTTTTGCATTCCTGTCTCACTTTCTCTTAGAAACAATGATTTACATCAATCCTTTTACATAATTCTTGTTTCTCATGACATTTCTAACATTGCCACAATTATCAACTTTCTAAGTCTTTCTGAGCAGGAGAAATTGCAAAACATAGTCATTTCTTCATTGCCGTCCAAAAACAACGCTTTTTTGCATTTCTGTCTCACTTTCTCTTAGAAACAATGATTTACATCATCATCCTTTTAGATAATTCTTGTTTCTCATGACATTTCTAACATTGCCCACAATTATCAACTTTCTAAGACTTTCTGAGCACGAGAAATCGCGAAATATAGTCATTTCTTCATTGCCGTCCAAAAACAACGCTTTTTTGCATTTCTGTCTCACTTTCTCTTGTAAACAATGATTTACATCAATCCTTTTACATAATTCTTGTTTCTCATGACATTTCTAACATTGCCCACAATTATCAACCTTCTAAGTCTTTCTGAGCACGAGAAATCGCGAAATATAGTCATTTCTTCATTGCCGTCCAAAAACAACGCTTTTTTGCATTTCTGTCTCACTTTA
>NW_027448459.1:0-39760 GCF_038048845.1 Mixophyes fleayi
TCATGAATTGAATAATGAATCATGAAATGAATCATGAATCATGAATTGAATCATGAATAATGAATCGAATCATGAATCATGACTCGAATCATGAATCATGAATTGAATCATGAATCATGCATTGAATCATGAATCATGAATTGAATCATCAATTTAATCATGAATCATTAATCATGAGTCATGAATTGAATCATGAATCATGAATCGAATCATGAATTATGAATTGAATCATTAATTGAATCATGAATTATGAATCATGAAATGAATCATGAATCATGAATCGAATCATGAATCATGAATTATGAATTGAATCATAAATCATGAATCATGAATCATGAATTGAATCATGAATCATGAAACGAATCATGAATCATGAATTGAATCATGATTTATGAATTGAGTCATGAATCATGAATCGAATCATGAATCATGAATCATGAATTGAATCATGAATCATGAATCATGAATCGAATCATGAATTGAATAATGAATCATGAAATGAATCATGAATCATGAATTGAATCATGAATAATGAATCGAATCATGAATCATGACTCGAATCATGAATCATGAATTGAATCATGAATCATACATTGAATCATGAATCATGAAATGAATCATGAATCATGAATTGAATCATGAATAATGAATCGAATCATGAATCATGACTCGAATCATGAATCATGAATTGAATCATGAATCATGCATTGAATCATGAATCATGAATTGAATCATCAATTGAATCATGAATCATTAATCATGAATCATGAATTGAATCATGAATCATGAATCAAATCATGAATCATGAATTGAATCATTATTGAATCATGAATCATGAATCATGAAATGAATCATGAATCATGAATCATGAATCATGACTCAAATCATGAATCATGACTCATGAATTGATTCATGAATCATGAATCATGAATCATGAAATCATGAATCAAATCATGAATCATGAATCATGAATTGATTCATGAATCATGAATTGAATCATGAATCATGAAATTAATCATGAATTGAATCATGAATTGAATCATGAATCATTAATCATAAATCATGAATTGAATCATGAATCATGATTTGAATCATGTATCATGAATTGAATCATGAATCATGAATTGAATCATTAATTGAATCATGAATCATGAATCATGAAATGAATCATGAATCATGAATCGAATCATGAATCATGAATCATGAATTATGAATCATGAATTGAATCATGAATCATGAATTATGAATCTAATCATGATTAATGAATCATGAATCATAAATTGAATCATGAATCATGAATCGAATCATGAATCATGAATCATGAATTCAATCATGAATCATGAATTCAATAATGAATTAAATCATGAATTAAATCATGAATTAAATCATGAATTAAATCATGAATCATGAATCGAATCATGAATCATGAATCGAATCATGAATCATGAATCGTGAATCGAATCATGAATCGTGAATTGAATCATGAATCATGAACTGAATCATGAATGGAATCATGAATTATGAAATGAATCTTGAATCATGAATTGTATCATGAATCGAATCATGAATCATGAATTGAATCATGAAATGAATCATGAATTGAATCATGAATCGAATCATGAATCATGAATTGAATCATGAATCATGAATCATAAATCATGAATCATGAATTAAATCATGAATCATAAATCGAATCATGATTAATGATTCATGAATCATGAATTGAATCATGAATCATGAATCATGAATCGAATCATGAATCATGAATTAAATCATGAATCTTGAATCGAATCATAAATCATGAATCATGAATCATGAATTGAATCATGAATCATGAATCATGAATTGAATCATGAATCATGAATCGAATCATGAATTATGAATCATGAATCATCAATTGAATCATGAATCATAAATCATGAATCGAATCATGAATCATGAATTAAATCATGAATCTTGAATCGAATCATGAATCATGAATCGAATCATGAATCATGAATTGAATCATGAATCATGAATCATAAAATGAATCATGAATTTAATCATGAAATGAATTATGAATCATTAATTGAATCATAAATCATGAATCATGAATTAAATCATGAATCATGAACTGAATCATGAATTAAATCATGAATCATGAAATGAATCATGAATTGAATCACAAATCTTGAAATGAATCATTAATTTAATCATGAATCATGAATTAAATCATGAAACATGAATCATGAATCATGAATTGAATTATGAATCATGAATCGAATCATGAATCATGAATCATGAATTGAATCATGAATCATGAATTGAATCATGAATCATGAATGATTGAATCATGAATTGAATCATGAATCATGAATCAAATCATGAATCAGGAATTGAATCATGAATCATGAATCATGAATCATGAATCATGAATTATAAATCATGAATCATGAATTATAAATCATGAATCATGAATCGAATCATGAATCATGAATTGAATCATTAAATGAATCATGAATTGAATTATGAATCATGAATCGAATCATGAATCATGAATCATGACTTGAATCATGAATTGAATCATGAATCATGAATTGAATCATGAATCATGAATTGAATCATGAATTGAATCATGAATCATGAATCGAATCATGAATCAGGAATTGAATCATGAATCATGAATCATGAATCATGAATTATAAATCATGAATCATGAATTGAATCATGAATCATGAATCATGAATTGAATCATAAATTGAATCATGAATCATGAATCGAATTAAGAATCAGGAATTGAATCATGAATCATGAATCATGAATCATGAATCATGAATCGAATCATGAATCATGAATCATAAATTGAATCATTAATCATGAACTGAATCATGAATTGAATCATGAATCATGAATCATGAAATGAATCATGAATTCAATCATGAATCGAATCATGAATCGGGAATCGAATCATGAATCGTGAATCGAATCATGAATCATGAATTGAATCATGAATCATGAATTCAATCATGAATCGAATCATGAATCGTGAATCGAATCATGAATCATGAATTGAATCATGAATCATGAATTGTATCATGAATTGAATCATGAATCGAGTCATGAATCATGAATTGAATTATGAATCATGAATCGAATCATGAATCATGAATTGAATCATGAATTGAATCATAAATCATGAATCATGAATTATGAATTGAATCATAAATCATGAATCATGAACTAAATCATGAATTGAATCATGAATCATGAAATGAATCATGAATCATGAATCATGAATTATGAATTGAATCATAAATCATGAATCATGAACTAAATCATGAATTGAATCATGAATCATGAAATGAATCATGAATCGAATTATGAATCATGAATCGAATCATGAATCATGAATTGAATCCTGAATCATGAATTGAATCATGAACCATGAATTATGAATCATGAATTGAATCATGAATTGAATCATGAATCATGAATCGAATCATGAATCATGAATTGAATCATGAATCATGAATCGACTCATGAATCATGATTTGAATCATGAATCATGAAATGAATCATGAATTGAATCATGAATTGAATCATGAATCATAAATCGAATCATGAATCATGAATTGACTCCTGAATCATGAATTGAATCATGAATCATGAATTATGAATCTAATCATGAATCATGAATCATGAATCATGAATCATGAATTGAATCATGAAATGAATCATGAAATGAATCATGAATCATGAATTGAATCATGAATCATGAATTATGAATCTAATCATGAATCATGAATCATGAATTGAATCATGAATCATGAATCATGAATCATGAATCATGAATCATGAATTGAATCATGAATCATGAATTGAATCATGAATCATGAATTGAATCATGAATCATGAATCAAATCATGAATTAAATCATGAATCATGAAATGAATCATGAATTGAATCATAAATTGAATCATGAATCATGAATTGAATCATGAATCATGAATCATGAATCATGAATCATGAATTATAAATCATGAATCATGAATTATAAATCATGAATCATGAATCGAATCATGAATCATGAATTGAATCATTAAATGAATCATGAATTGAATTATGAATCATGAATCGAATCATGAATCATGAATCATGACTTGAATCATGAATTGAATCATGAATCATGAATTGAATCATGAATCATGAATTGAATCATGAATTGAATCATGAATCATGAATCGAATCATGAATCAGGAATTGAATCATGAATCATGAATCATGAATCATGAATTATAAATCATGAATCATGAATTGAATCATGAATCATGAATCATGAATTGAATCATAAATTGAATCATGAATCATGAATCGAATTAAGAATCAGGAATTGAATCATGAATCATGAATCATGAATCATGAATCATGAATCGAATCATGAATCATGAATCATAAATTGAATCATTAATCATGAACTGAATCATGAATTGAATCATGAATCATGAATCATGAAATGAATCATGAATTCAATCATGAATCGAATCATGAATCGGGAATCGAATCATGAATCGTGAATCGAATCATGAATCATGAATTGAATCATGAATCATGAATTCAATCATGAATCGAATCATGAATCGTGAATCGAATCATGAATCATGAATTGAATCATGAATCATGAATTGTATCATGAATTGAATCATGAATCGAGTCATGAATCATGAATTGAATTATGAATCATGAATCGAATCATGAATCATGAATTGAATCATGAATTGAATCATGAATTGAATCATAAATCATGAATCATGAATTATGAATTGAATCATAAATCATGAATCATGAACTAAATCATGAATTGAATCATGAATCATGAAATGAATCATGAATCATGAATCATGAATTATGAATTGAATCATAAATCATGAATCATGAACTAAATCATGAATTGAATCATGAATCATGAAATGAATCATGAATCGAATTATGAATCATGAATCGAATCATGAATCATGAATTGAATCCTGAATCATGAATTGAATCATGAACCATGAATTATGAATCATGAATTGAATCATGAATTGAATCATGAATCATGAATCGAATCATGAATCATGAATTGAATCATGAATCATGAATCGAATCATGAATCATGATTTGAATCATGAATCATGAAATGAATCATGAATTGAATCATGAATTGAATCATGAATCATAAATCGAATCATGAATCATGAATTGACTCCTGAATCATGAATTGAATCATGAATCATGAATTATGAATCTAATCATGAATCATGAATCATGAATCATGAATCATGAATTGAATCATGAAATGAATCATGAAATGAATCATGAATCATGAATTGAATCATGAATCATGAATTATGAATCTAATCATGAATCATGAATCATGAATTGAATCATGAATCATGAATCATGAATCATGAAGCATGAATCATGAATCATGAATCATGAATTGAATCATGAATCATGAATTGAATCATGAATCATGAATTGAATCATGAATCATGAATCAAATCATGAATTAAATCATGAATCATGAAATGAATCATGAATTGAATCATAAATTGAATCATGAATCATGAATCATGAATTGAATCATGAATCATGAATTATATCATGAATCTTGAATCGAATCATGAATCATGAATCGAATCATGAATCATGAATTGAATCATGAATCATGAATCATAAAATGAATCATGAATTTAATCATGAAATGAATTATGAATCATTAATTGAATCATGAATCATGAATCTTAATTTGAATCATAAATCATGAATCATGAATTAAATCATGAATCATGAACTGAATCATGAATTAAATCATGAATCATGAAATAAATCATGAATTGAATCACAAATCTTGAAATGAATCATTAATTTAATCATGAATCATGAATTAAATCATGAAACATGAATCATGAATCATGAATTTAATTATGAATCATGAATCGAATCATGAATCATGAATCATGAATTGAATCATGAATTGAATCATGAATCATGAATTGAATCATGAATCATGAATTGAATCATGAATTGAATCATGAATCATGAATTGAATCATGAATTGAATCATGAATCATGAATCGAATCATGAATCAGGAATTGAATCATGAATCATGAATCATGAATCATGAATTATAAATCATGAATCATGAATTGAATCATGAATCATGAATTGAATCATGAATCATGAATTGAATCATGAATTGAATCATGAATCATGAATCGAATCATGAATCAGGAATTTAATCATGAATCATGAATCATGAATCATGAAATAAATCATGAATTGAATCACAAATCTTGAAATGAATCATTAATTTAATCATGAATCATGAATTGAATCATGAATCATGAATTGAATCATGAATTGAATCATGAATCATGAATCGAATCATGAATCAGGAATTGAATCATGAATCATGAATCATGAATCATGAAATAAATCATGAATTGAATCACAAATCTTGAAATGAATCATTAATTTAATCATGAATCATGAATTAAATCATGAAACATGAATCATGAATCATGAATTGAATTATGAATCATGAATCGAATCATGAATCATGAATCATGAATTGAATCATGAATTGAATCATGAATCATGAATTGAATCATGAATCATGAATTGAATCATGAATTGAATCATGAATCATGAATCGAATCATGAATCAGGAATTGAATCATGAATCATGAATCATGAATCATGAATCATGAATTATAAATCATGAATCATGAATTGAATCATGAATCATGAATTGAATCATGAATCATGAATTGAATCATGAATTGAATCATGAATCATGAATCGAATCATGAATCATGATTTAAATCATGAAACATGAATCATGAATCATGAATTGAATTATGAATCATGAATCGAATCATGAATCATGAATCATGAATTGAATCATGAATTGAATCATGAATCATGAATTGAATCATGAATCATGAATTGAATCATGAATTGAATCATGAATCATGAATAGAATCATGAATCTGGAATTGAATCATGAATCATGAATCATGAATCATGAATTATAAATCTTGAATCATGAATTGAATCATGAATCATTAATCATGAATTGAATCATGAATTGAATCATGAATCATGAATCGAATTATGAATCAGGAATTGAATCATGAATCATGAATCATGAATAATGAATCATCAATCGAATCATGAATCATGAATCATAAATTGAATCATTAATCATGAACTGAATCATGAATTGAATCATGAATCATGAATCATGAAATGAATCATGAATTCAATCATGAATTGAATAATGAATCGTGAATCGAATCATGAATCGTGAATCGAATCATGAATCATGAATTGAATCATGATTCATGAATTGAATCATGAATCATGATTCGTGAATTGAATCATGAATCATGAATCGTGAATTGAATCATGAATCATGAATCGAATCATGAATTGAATCATGAATCATGAATTGAATCATAAATCATGAATTATAAATCATGAATCAAATCATGATTCATGAATCATGAATTGAATCATGAATCATGAATTGAAACATGAATTGAATCATGAATCATGAATCATGAAATGAATCATGAATTAAATCATGAATTGAATCATGAATCATGAATTATGAATCTTTTCATGAATCATGAATCATGAATCGAATCATGAATCATGAATCGAATCATGAATTGAATCATGAATCATGAATTGAATCATAAATCATGAATTATAAATCATGAATCAAATCATGATTCATGAATCATGAATTGAATCATGAATCATGAATTGAAACATGAATTGAATCATGAATCATGAATCATGAAATGAATCATGAATTAAATCATGAAATGAATCATGAATCATGAATTGAATCATGAATTATGAAATGAATCATGAATTGAATCATGAATTGAGTCATGATTCATGAATTGAATCATGAATCATGAATCGAATCATGAATCATGAATTAAATCATGAATTGAATCATGAATCATGAATCATGAAATGAATCATGAATCATGAATTCAATCATGAATCGAATCATGAATCGTGAATCGAATCATGAATCATGAATTAAATCATTAATCATGAATTGTATCATGAAATGAATCATGAATTGAATCATGAATCATGAATCGAATCATGAATCATGAATTGAAACATGAATCATGAATCAAATCATGAATCATGAATCATGAATTGAATCATGAATCATGAATTGAATCATGAATTGAATCATGAATCATAAATCATGAAATGAATCATGAATTAAATCATGAAATAAATCATGAATCATGAATTGAATCATGAATTATGAAATGAATCATTAATTGATTCATGAATTGAATGATGAATCATGAATTGAATTATGAATCATGAATCGAATCATGAATCATGAATCATGAATCGTGAATCGTGAATTGAATCATGAATCATGAATTGAATCATGAATCATGAATTATGAATCTTTTCATGAATCATGAATCATGAATTCATTCATGAATCATGAATCATGAATCATGAATCGAATCATGAATCATGAATCGAATCATGAATTGAATCATGAATCGAATCATGAATTGAATCATGAATCATGAATTGAATCATGAATCATGAATTATAAATCATGAATCAAATCATGAATCATGAATCATGAATTGAATCATGAATCATGAATTGAAACATGATATGAATCATGAATCATGAATCATGAATTGAATCATGAATCATGAATCATGAATCGAATCATGAATTGAATAATGAATCATGAAATGAATCATGAATCATGAATTGAATCATGAATAATGAATCGAATCATGAATCATGAATTGAATAATGAATCATGAAATGAATCATGAATCATGAATTGAATCATGAATAATGAATCGAATCATGAATCATGACTCGAATCATGAATCATGAATTGAATCATGAATCATGCATTGAATCATGAATCATGAATTGAATCATCAATTGAATCATGAATCATTAATCATGAATCATGAATTGAATCATGAATCATGAATCGAATCATGAATTATGAATTGAATCATTAATTGAATCATGAATCATGAATCGAATCATGAATCATGAATCATGAATTATGAATTGAATCATAAATCATGAATCATGAATCATGAATTGAATCATGAATCATGAAACGAATCATGAATCATGAATTGAATCATGATTTATGAATCGAGTCATGAATCATGAATCGAATCATGAATCATGAATCATGAATTGAATCATGAATCATGAATCATGAATCGAATCATGAATTGAATCACAAATCTTGAAATGAATCATTAATTTAATCATGAATCATGAATTAAATCATGAAACATGAATCATGAATCATGAATTGAATTATGAATCATGAATCGAATCATGAATCATGAATCATGAATTGAATCATGAATTGAATCATGAATCATGAATTGAATCATGAATCATGAATTGAATCATGAATTGAATCATGAATCATGAATCGAATCAGGAATCAGGAATTGAATCATGAATCATGAATCATGAATCATGAATCATGAATTATAAATCATGAATCATGAATTATAAATCATGAATCATGAATCGAATCATGAATCATGAATTGAATCATTAAATGAATCATGAATTGAATTATGAATCATGAATCGAATCATGAATCATGAATCATGACTTGAATCATGAATTGAATCATGAATCATGAATTGAATCATGAATCATGAATTGAATCATGAATTGAATCATGAATCATGAATCGAATCATGAATCAGGAATTGAATCATGAATCATGAATCATGAATCATGAATTATAAATCATGAATCATGAATTGAATCATGAATCATGAATCATGAATTGAATCATAAATTGAATCATGAATCATGAATCGAATTAAGAATCAGGAATTGAATCATGAATCATGAATCATGAATCATGAATCGAATCATGAATCATGAATCATAAATTGAATCATTAATCATGAACTGAATCATGAATTGAATCATGAATCATGAATCATGAAATGAATCATGAATTCAATCATGAATCGAATCATGAATCGGGAATCGAATCATGAATCGTGAATCGAATCATGAATCATGAATTGAATCATGAATCATGAATTGTATCATGAAATGAATCATGAATTGAATCATGAATCATGAAATGAATCATGAATCATGAATTCAATCATGAATCGAATCATGAATCGTGAAGCGAATCATGAATCATGAATTGAATCATGAATCATGAATTGTATCATGAATTGAATCATGAATCGAGTCATGAATCATGAATTGAATTATGAATCATGAATCGAATCATGAATCATGAATCATGAATTGAATCATGAATTGAATCATAAATCATGAATCATGAATTATGAATTGAATCATAAATCATGAATCATGAACTAAATCATGAATTGAATCATGAATCATGAAATGAATCATGAATCATGAATCATGAATTATGAATTGAATCATAAATCATGAATCATGAACTAAATCATGAATTGAATCATGAATTGAATCATGAATCATGAATCGAATCATAAATCATGAATTGAATCATGAATCATGAATCGAATCCTGAATCATGAATTGAATCATGAACCATGAATTATGAATCATGAATTGAATCATGAATTGAATCATGAATCATGAATCGAATCATGAATCATGAATTGAATCATGAATCATGAATCGAATCATGAATCATGATTTGAATCATGAATCATGAAATGAATCATGAATTGAATCATGAATTGAATCATGAATCATAAATCGAATCATGAATCATGAATTGACTCCTGAATCATGAATTGAATCATGAATCATGAATTATGAATCTAATCATGAATCATGAATCATGAATCATGAATCATGAATTGAATCATGAAATGAATCATGAAATGAATCATGAATCATGAATTGAATCATGAATCATGAATTATGAATCTAATCATGAATCATGAATCATGAATTGAATCATGAATCATGAATCATGAATCATGAATCATGAATCAAATCATGAATCATGAATCATGAATTGAATCATGAATCATGAATTGAATCATGAATCATGAATCAAATCATGAATTAAATCATGAATCATGAAATGTATCATGAATTGAATCATAAATTATATCATGAATCATGAATCATGAATTGAATCATGAATCATGAATTAAATCATGAATCTTGAATCGAATCATGAATCATGAATCGAATCATGAATCATGAATTGAATCATGAATCATGAATCATAAAATGAATCATGAATTTAATCATGAAATGAATCATGAATCTTAATTTGATTCATAAATCATGAATCATGAATTAAATCATGAATCATGAACTGAATCATGAATTAAATCATGAATCATTAAATAAATCATGAATTGAATCACAAATCTTGAAATGAATCATTAATTTAATCATGAATCATGAATTAAATCATGAAACATGAATTATGAATCATGAATTGAATTATGAATCATGAATCGAATCATGAATCATGAATCATGAATTGAATCATGAATTGAATCATGAATCATGAATTGAATCATGAATTGAATCATGAATCATGAATCGAATCATGAATCATGACTCGAATCATGAATCATGAATTGAATCATGAATCATGCATTGAATCATGAATCATGAATTGAATCATCAATTGAATCATGAATCATTAATCATGAATCATGAATTGAATCATGAATCATGAATCGAATCATGAATTATGAATTGAATCATTAATTGAATCATGAATCATGAATCGAATCATGAATCATGAATCATGAATTATGAATTGAATCATAAATCATGAATCATGAATCATGAATTGAATCATGAATCATGAAACGAATCATGAATCATGAATTGAATCATGATTTATGAATCGAGTCATGAATCATGAATCGAATCATGAATCATGAATCATGAATTGAATCATGAATCATGAATCATGAATCGAATCATGAATTGAATCACAAATCTTGAAATGAATCATTAATTTAATCATGAATCATGAATTAAATCATGAAACATGAATCATGAATCATGAATTGAATTATGAATCATGAATCGAATCATGAATCATGAATCATGAATTGAATCATGAATTGAATCATGAATCATGAATTGAATCATGAATCATGAATTGAATCATGAATTGAATCATGAATCATGAATCGAATCAGGAATCAGGAATTGAATCATGAATCATGAATCATGAATCATGAATCATGAATTATAAATCATGAATCATGAATTATAAATCATGAATCATGAATCGAATCATGAATCATGAATTGAATCATTAAATGAATCATGAATTGAATTATGAATCATGAATCGAATCATGAATCATGAATCATGACTTGAATCATGAATTGAATCATGAATCATGAATTGAATCATGAATCATGAATTGAATCATGAATTGAATCATGAATCATGAATCGAATCATGAATCAGGAATTGAATCATGAATCATGAATCATGAATCATGAATTATAAATCATGAATCATGAATTGAATCATGAATCATGAATCATGAATTGAATCATAAATTGAATCATGAATCATGAATCGAATTAAGAATCAGGAATTGAATCATGAATCATGAATCATGAATCATGAATCGAATCATGAATCATGAATCATAAATTGAATCATTAATCATGAACTGAATCATGAATTGAATCATGAATCATGAATCATGAAATGAATCATGAATTCAATCATGAATCGAATCATGAATCGGGAATCGAATCATGAATCGTGAATCGAATCATGAATCATGAATTGAATCATGAATCATGAATTGTATCATGAAATGAATCATGAATTGAATCATGAATCATGAAATGAATCATGAATCATGAATTCAATCATGAATCGAATCATGAATCGTGAAGCGAATCATGAATCATGAATTGAATCATGAATCATGAATTGTATCATGAATTGAATCATGAATCGAGTCATGAATCATGAATTGAATTATGAATCATGAATCGAATCATGAATCATGAATCATGAATTGAATCATGAATTGAATCATAAATCATGAATCATGAATTATGAATTGAATCATAAATCATGAATCATGAACTAAATCATGAATTGAATCATGAATCATGAAATGAATCATGAATCATGAATCATGAATTATGAATTGAATCATAAATCATGAATCATGAACTAAATCATGAATTGAATCATGAATTGAATCATGAATCATGAATCGAATCATAAATCATGAATTGAATCATGAATCATGAATCGAATCCTGAATCATGAATTGAATCATGAACCATGAATTATGAATCATGAATTGAATCATGAATTGAATCATGAATCATGAATCGAATCATGAATCATGAATTGAATCATGAATCATGAATCGAATCATGAATCATGATTTGAATCATGAATCATGAAATGAATCATGAATTGAATCATGAATTGAATCATGAATCATAAATCGAATCATGAATCATGAATTGACTCCTGAATCATGAATTGAATCATGAATCATGAATTATGAATCTAATCATGAATCATGAATCATGAATCATGAATCATGAATTGAATCATGAAATGAATCATGAAATGAATCATGAATCATGAATTGAATCATGAATCATGAATTATGAATCTAATCATGAATCATGAATCATGAATTGAATCATGAATCATGAATCATGAATCATGAATCATGAATCAAATCATGAATCATGAATCATGAATTGAATCATGAATCATGAATTGAATCATGAATCATGAATCAAATCATGAATTAAATCATGAATCATGAAATGTATCATGAATTGAATCATAAATTATATCATGAATCATGAATCATGAATTGAATCATGAATCATGAATTAAATCATGAATCTTGAATCGAATCATGAATCATGAATCGAATCATGAATCATGAATTGAATCATGAATCATGAATCATAAAATGAATCATGAATTAAATCATGAATCATTAAATAAATCATGAATTGAATCACAAATCTTGAAATGAATCATTAATTTAATCATGAATCATGAATTAAATCATGAAACATGAATTATGAATCATGAATTGAATTATGAATCATGAATCGAATCATGAATCATGAATCATGAATTGAATCATGAATTGAATCATGAATTATGAATTGAATCATGAATCATGAATTGAATCATGAATTGAATCATGAATCATGAATCGAATCATGAATCAGGAATTGAATCATGAATCATGAATCATGAATCATGAATTATAAATCATGAATCATGAATTGAATCATGAATCATGAATTGAATCATGAATCATGAATTGAATCATGAATTGAATCATGAATCATGAATCGAATCATGAATCAGGAATTGAATCATGAATCATGAATCATGAATCATGAAATAAATCATGAATTGAATCACAAATCTTGAAATGAATCATTAATTTAATCATGAATCATGAATTAAATCATGAAACATGAATCATGAATTGAATTATGAATCATGAATCGAATCATGAATCATGAATCATGAATTGAATCATGAATTGAATCATGAATCATGAATTGAATCATGAATCATGCATTGAATCATGAATCATGAATTGAATCATCAATTGAATCATGAATCATTAATTATGAATCATGAATTGAATCATGAATCATGAATCGAATCATGAATTATGAATTGAATCATTAATTGAATCATGAATCATGAATCGAATCATGAATCATGAATCATGAATTATGAATTGAATCATAAATCATGAATCATGAATCATGAATTGAATCATGAATCATGAAACGAATCATGAATCATGAATTGAATCATGATTTATGAATCGAGTCATGAATCATGAATCGAATCATGAATCATGAATCATGAATTGAATCATGAATCATGAATCATGAATCGAATCATGAATTGAATCACAAATCTTGAAATGAATCATTAATTTAATCATGAATCATGAATTAAATCATGAAACATGAATCATGAATCATGAATTGAATTATGAATCATGAATCGAATCATGAATCATGAATCATGAATTGAATCATGAATTGAATCATGAATCATGAATTGAATCATGAATCATGAATTGAATCATGAATTGAATCATGAATCATGAATCGAATCATGAATCATGAATCATGAATTGAATCATGAATTGAATCATGAATCATGAATTGAATCATGAATCATGAATTGAATCATGAATTGAATCATGAATCATGAATCGAATCAGGAATCAGGAATTGAATCATGAATCATGAATCATGAATCATGAATCATGAATTATAAATCATGAATCATGAATTATAAATCATGAATCATGAATCGAATCATGAATCATGAATTGAATCATTAAATGAATCATGAATTGAATTATGAATCATGAATCGAATCATGAATCATGAATCATGAATTGAATCATGAATTGAATCATGAATCATGAATTGAATCATGAATCATGAATTGAATCATGAATTGAATCATGAATCATGAATCGAATCAGGAATCAGGAATTGAATCATGAATCATGAATCATGAATCATGAATCATGAATTATAAATCATGAATCATGAATTATAAATCATGAATCATGAATCGAATCATGAATCATGAATTGAATCATTAAATGAATCATGAATTGAATTATGAATCATGAATCGAATCATGAATCATGAATCATGACTTGAATCATGAATTGAATCATGAATCATGAATTGAATCATGAATCATGAATTGAATCATGAATTGAATCATGAATCATGAATCGAATCATGAATCAGGAATTGAATCATGAATCATGAATCATGAATCATGAATTATAAATCATGAATCATGAATTGAATCATGAATCATGAATCATGAATTGAATCATAAATTGAATCATGAATCATGAATCGAATTAAGAATCAGGAATTGAATCATGAATCATGAATCATGAATCATGAATTGAATCATGAATCATGAATCATAAATTGAATCATTAATCATGAACTGAATCATGAATTGAATCATGAATCATGAATCATGAAATGAATCATGAATTCAATCATGAATCGAATCATGAATCGGGAATCGAATCATGAATCGTGAATCGAATCATGAATCATGAATTGAATCATGAATCATGAATTGTATCATGAAATGAATCATGAATTGAATCATGAATCATGAAATGAATCATGAATCATGAATTCAATCATGAATCGAATCATGAATCGTGAAGCGAATCATGAATCATGAATTGAATCATGAATCATGAATTGTATCATGAATTGAATCATGAATCGAGTCATGAATCATGAATTGAATTATGAATCATGAATCGAATCATGAATCATGAATCATGAATTGAATCATGAATTGAATCATAAATCATGAATCATGAATTATGAATTGAATCATAAATCATGAATCATGAACTAAATCATGAATTGAATCATGAATCATGAAATGAATCATGAATCATGAATCATGAATTATGAATTGAATCATAAATCATGAATCATGAACTAAATCATGAATTGAATCATGAATTGAATCATGAATCATGAATCGAATCATAAATCATGAATTGAATCATGAATCATGAATCGAATCCTGAATCATGAATTGAATCATGAACCATGAATTATGAATCATGAATTGAATCATGAATTGAATCATGAATCATGAATCGAATCATGAATCATGAATTGAATCATGAATCATGAATCGAATCATGAATCATGATTTGAATCATGAATCATGAAATGAATCATGAATTGAATCATGAATTGAATCATGAATCATAAATCGAATCATGAATCATGAATTGACTCCTGAATCATGAATTGAATCATGAATCATGAATTATGAATCTAATCATGAATCATGAATCATGAATCATGAATCATGAATTGAATCATGAAATGAATCATGAAATGAATCATGAATCATGAATTGAATCATGAATCATGAATTATGAATCTAATCATGAATCATGAATCATGAATTGAATCATGAATCATGAATCATGAATCATGAATCATGAATCAAATCATGAATCATGAATCATGAATTGAATCATGAATCATGAATTGAATCATGAATCATGAATCAAATCATGAATTAAATCATGAATCATGAAATGTATCATGAATTGAATCATAAATTATATCATGAATCATGAATCATGAATTGAATCATGAATCATGAATTAAATCATGAATCTTGAATCGAATCATGAATCATGAATCGAATCATGAATCATGAATTGAATCATGAATCATGAATCATAAAATGAATCATGAATTAAATCATGAATCATTAAATAAATCATGAATTGAATCACAAATCTTGAAATGAATCATTAATTTAATCATGAATCATGAATTAAATCATGAAACATGAATTATGAATCATGAATTGAATTATGAATCATGAATCGAATCATGAATCATGAATCATGAATTGAATCATGAATTGAATCATGAATTATGAATTGAATCATGAATCATGAATTGAATCATGAATTGAATCATGAATCATGAATCGAATCATGAATCAGGAATTGAATCATGAATCATGAATCATGAATCATGAATTATAAATCATGAATCATGAATTGAATCATGAATCATGAATTGAATCATGAATCATGAATTGAATCATGAATTGAATCATGAATCATGAATCGAATCATGAATCAGGAATTGAATCATGAATCATGAATCATGAATCATGAAATAAATCATGAATTGAATCACAAATCTTGAAATGAATCATTAATTTAATCATGAATCATGAATTAAATCATGAAACATGAATCATGAATTAAATTATGAATCATGAATCGAATCATGAATCATGAATCATGAATTGAATCATGAATTGAATCATGAATCATGAATTGAATCATGAATCATGCATTGAATCATGAATCATGAATTGAATCATCAATTGAATCATGAATCATTAATTATGAATCATGAATTGAATCATGAATCATGAATCGAATCATGAATTATGAATTGAATCATTAATTGAATCATGAATCATGAATCGAATCATGAATCATGAATCATGAATTATGAATTGAATCATAAATCATGAATCATGAATCATGAATTGAATCATGAATCATGAAACGAATCATGAATCATGAATTGAATCATGATTTATGAATCGAGTCATGAATCATGAATCGAATCATGAATCATGAATCATGAATTGAATCATGAATCATGAATCATGAATCGAATCATGAATTGAATCACAAATCTTGAAATGAATCATTAATTTAATCATGAATCATGAATTAAATCATGAAACATGAATCATGAATCATGAATTGAATTATGAATCATGAATCGAATCATGAATCATGAATCATGAATTGAATCATGAATTGAATCATGAATCATGAATTGAATCATGAATCATGAATTGAATCATGAATTGAATCATGAATCATGAATCGAATCATGAATCATGAATCATGAATTGAATCATGAATTGAATCATGAATCATGAATTGAATCATGAATCATGAATTGAATCATGAATTGAATCATGAATCATGAATCGAATCAGGAATCAGGAATTGAATCATGAATCATGAATCATGAATCATGAATCATGAATTATAAATCATGAATCATGAATTATAAATCATGAATCATGAATCGAATCATGAATCATGAATTGAATCATTAAATGAATCATGAATTGAATTATGAATCATGAATCGAATCATGAATCATGAATCATGACTTGAATCATGAATTGAATCATGAATCATGAATTGAATCATGAATCATGAATTGAATCATGAATTGAATCATGAATCATGAATCGAATCATGAATCAGGAATTGAATCATGAATCATGAATCATGAATCATGAATTATAAATCATGAATCATGAATTGAATCATGAATCATGAATCATGAATTGAATCATAAATTGAATCATGAATCATGAATCGAATTAAGAATCAGGAATTGAATCATGAATCATGAATCATGAATCATGAATCGAATCATGAATCATGAATCATAAATTGAATCATTAATCATGAACTGAATCATGAATTGAATCATGAATCATGAATCATGAAATGAATCATGAATTCAATCATGAATCGAATCATGAATCGGGAATCGAATCATGAATCGTGAATCGAATCATGAATCATGAATTGAATCATGAATCATGAATTGTATCATGAAATGAATCATGAATTGAATCATGAATCATGAAATGAATCATGAATCATGAATTCAATCATGAATCGAATCATGAATCGTGAATCGAATCATGAATCATGAATTGAATCATGAATCATGAATTGTATCATGAATTGAATCATGAATCGAGTCATGAATCATGAATTGAATTATGAATCATGAATCGAATCATGAATCATGAATCATGAATTGAATCATGAATTGAATCATAAATCATGAATCATGAATTATGAATTGAATCATAAATCATGAATCATGAACTAAATCATGAATTGAATCATGAATCATGAAATGAATCATGAATAATGAATCATGAATTATGAATTGAATCATAAATCATGAATCATGAACTAAATCATGAATTGAATCATGAATTGAATCATGAATCATGAATCGAATCATGAATCATGAATTGAATCATGAATCATGAATCGAATCCTGAATCATGAATTGAATCATGAACCATGAATTATGAATCATGAATTGAATCATGAATTGAATCATGAATCATGAATCAAATCATGAATCATGAATTGAATCATGAATCATGAATCGAATCATGAATCATGATTTGAATCATGAATCATGAAATGAATCATGAATTGAATCATGAATTGAATCATGAATCATAAATCGAATCATGAATCATGAATTGACTCCTGAATCATGAATTGAATCATGAATCATGAATTATGAATCTAATCATGAATCATGAATCATGAATCATGAATCATGAAATGAATCATGAAATGAATCATGAATCATGAATTGAATCATGAATCATGAATTATGAATCTAATCATGAATCATGAATCATGAATTGAATCATGAATCATGAATCATGAATCATGAATCATGAATCAAATCATGAATCATGAATTGAATCATGAATCATGAATTGAATCATGAATCATGAATCAAATCATGAATTAAATCATGAATCATGAAATGTATCATGAATTGAATCATAAATTATATCATGAATCATGAATCATGAATTGAATCATGAATCATGAATTAAATCATGAATCTTGAATCGAATCATGAATCATGAATCGAATCATGAATCATGAATTGAATCATGAATCATGAATCATAAAATGAATCATGAATTTAATCATGAAATGAATCATGAATCTTAATTTGATTCATAAATCATGAATCATGAATTAAATCATGAATCATGAACTGAATCATGAATTAAATCATGAATCATGAATTAAATCATGAATCATTAAATAAATCATGAATTGAATCACAAATCTTGAAATGAATCATTAATTTAATCATGAATCATGAATTAAATCATGAAACATGAATTATGAATCATGAATTGAATTATGAATCATGAATCGAATCATGAATCATGAATCATGAATTGAATCATGAATTGAATCATGAATCATGAATTGAATCATGAATCATGAATTGAATCATGAATTGAATCATGAATCATGAATCGAATCATGAATCAGGAATTGAATCATGAATCATGAATCATGAATCATGAATCATGAATCATGAATTATAAATCATGAATCATGAATTGAATCATGAATCATGAATTGAATCATGAATCATGAATTGAATCATGAATTGAATCATGAATCATGAATCGAATCATGAATCAGGAATTGAATCATGAATCATGAAATAAATCATGAATTGAATCACAAATCTTGAAATGAATCATTAATTTAATCATGAATCATGAATTAAATCATGAAACATGAATCATGAATTGAATTATGAATCATGAATCGAATCATGAATCATGAATCATGAATTGAATCATGAATTGAATCATGAATCATGAATTGAATCATGAATTGAATCATGAATCATGAATAGAATCATGAATCAGGAATTGAATCATGAATCATGAATCATGAATCATGAATCATGAATTATAAATCATGAATCATGAATTGAATCATGAATCATTAATCATGAATTGAATCATGAATTGAATCATGAATCATGAATCGAATTATGAATCAGGAATTGAATCATGAATCATGAATCATGAATCATGAATCATCAATCGAATCATGAATCATGAATCATAAATTGAATCATTAATCATGAACTAAATCATGAATTGAATCATGAATCATGAATCATGAAATGAATCATGAATTCAATCATGAATTGAATAATGAATCGTGAATCGAATCATGAATCGTGAATCGAATCATGAATCATGAATTGAATCATGATTCATGAATTGAATCATGATTCGTGAATTGAATCATGAATCATGAATCGTGAATTGAATCATGAATCATGAATTGAATCATGAATCATGAATTATGAATCTTTTCATGAATCATGAATCATGAATCGAATCATGAATCATGAATCGAATCATGAATCATGAATCGAATCATGAATTGAATCATGAATCATGAATTGAATCATAAATCATGAATTATAAATCATGAATCAAATCATGATTCATGAATCATGAATTGAATCATGAATCATGAATTGAAACATGAATTGAATCATGAATCATGAATCATGAAATGAATCATGAATTAAATCATGAAATGAATCATGAATCATGAATTGAATCATGAATTATGAAATGAATCATGAATTGAATCATGAATTGAGTCATGAATTGAATCATGAATCATGAATCGAATCATGAATCATGAATTAAATCATGAATTGAATCATGAATCATGAATCATGAAATGAATCATGAATCATGAATTCAATCATGAATCGAATCATGAATCGTGAATCGAATCATGAATCATGAATTAAATCATTAATCATGAATTGTATCATGAAATGAATCATGAATTGAATCATGAATCATGAATCGAATCATGAATCATGAATTAAAACATGAATCATGAATCAAATCATGAATCATGAATCATGAATTGAATCATGAATCATGAATTGAATCATGAATTGAATCATGAATCATAAATCATGAAATGAATCATGAATTAAATCATGAAATAAATCATGAATCATGAATTGAATCATGAATTATGAAATGAATCATTAATTGATTCATGAATTGAATGATGAATCATGAATTGAATTATGAATCATGAATCGAATCATGAATCATGAATTGAACCATGAATCATGAATCATGAATCATGAATTGAATCATAAATTGAATCATGAATCATGAATCGAATTAAGAATCAGGAATTGAATCATGAATCATGAATCATGAATCATGAATCGAATCATGAATCATGAATCATAAATTGAATCATTAATCATGAACTGAATCATGAATTGAATCATGAATCATGAATCATGAAATGAATCATGAATTCAATCATGAATCGAATCATGAATCGGGAATCGAATCATGAATCGTGAATCGAATCATGAATCATGAATTGAATCATGAATCATGAATTGTATCATGAAATGAATCATGAATTGAATCATGAATCATGAAATGAATCATGAATCATGAATTCAATCATGAATCGAATCATGAATCGTGAATCGAATCATGAATCATGAATTGAATCATGAATCATGAATTGTATCATGAATTGAATCATGAATCGAGTCATGAATCATGAATTGAATTATGAATCGAATCATGAATCATGAATCATGAATTGAATCATGAATTGAATCATAAATCATGAATCATGAATTATGAATTGAATCATAAATCATGAATCATGAACTAAATCATGAATTGAATCATGAATCATGAAATGAATCATGAATCATGAATCATGAATTATGAATTGAATCATAAATCATGAATCATGAACTAAATCATGAATTGAATCATGAATTGAATCATGAATCATGAATCGAATCATGAATCATGAATTGAATCATGAATCATGAATCGAATCCTGAATCATGAATTGAATCATGAACCATGAATTATGAATCATGAATTGAATCATGAATTGAATCATGAATCATGAATCGAATCATGAATCATGAATTGAATCATGAATCATGAATCGAATCATGAATCATGATTTGAATCATGAATCATGAAATGAATCATGAATTGAATCATGAATTGAATCATGAATCATAAATCGAATCATGAATCATGAATTGACTCCTGAATCATGAATTGAATCATGAATCATGAATTATGAATCTAATCATGAATCATGAATCATGAATCATGAATCATGAATTGAATCATGAAATGAATCATGAAATGAATCATGAATCATGAATTGAATCATGAATCATGAATTATGAATCTAATCATGAATCATGAATCATGAATTGAATCATGAATCATGAATCATGAATCATGAATCATGAATCAAATCATGAATCATGAATCATGAATTGAATCATGAATCATGAATTGAATCATGAATCATGAATCAAATCATGAATTAAATCATGAATCATGAAATGTATCATGAATTGAATCATAAATTATATCATGAATCATGAATCATGAATTGAATCATGAATCATGAATTAAATCATGAATCTTGAATCGAATCATGAATCATGAATCGAATCATGAATCATGAATTGAATCATGAATCATGAATCATAAAATGAATCATGAATTTAATCATGAAATGAATCATGAATCTTAATTTGATTCATAAATCATGAATCATGAATTAAATCATGAATCATGAACTGAATCATGAATTAAATCATGAATCATTAAATAAATCATGAATTGAATCACAAATCTTGAAATGAATCATTAATTTAATCATGAATCATGAATTAAATCATGAAACATGAATTATGAATCATGAATTGAATTATGAATCATGAATCGAATCATGAATCATGAATCATGAATTGAATCATGAATTGAATCATGAATCATGAATTGAATCATGAATCATGAATTGAATCATGAATCATGAATCGAATCATGAATCAGGAATTGAATCATGAATCATGAATCATGAATCATGAAATAAATCATGAATTGAATCACAAATCTTGAAATGAATCATTAATTTAATCCTGAATCATGAATTAAATCATGAAACATGAATCATGAATCATGAATTGAATTATGAATCATGAATTGAATCATGAATCATGAATCATGAATTGAATCATGAATTGAATCATGAATCATGAATTGAATCATGAATCATGAATTGAATCATGAATTGAATCATGAATCATGAATCGAATCATGAATCAGGAATTGAATCATGAATCATGAATCATGAATCATGAATCATGAATTATAAATCATGAATCATGAATTGAATCATGAATCATGAATTGAATCATGAATCATGAATTGAATCATGAATTGAATCATGAATAATGAATCGAATCATGAATCAGGAATTGAATCATGAATCATGAATCATGAATCATGAAATAAATCATGAATTGAATCACAAATCTTGAAATGAATCATTAATTTAATCATGAATCATGAATTAAATCATGAAACATGAATCATGAATTGAATTATGAATCATGAATCGAATCATGAATCATGAATCATGAATTGAATCATGAATTGAATCATGAATCATGAATTGAATCATGAATCATGAATTGAATCATGAATTGAATCATGAATCATGAATAGAATCATGAATCAGGAATTGAATCATGAATCATGAATCATGAATCATGAATCATGAATTATAAATCATGAATCATGAATTGAATCATGAATCATTAATCATGAATTGAATCATGAATTGAATCATGAATCATGAATCGAATTATGAATCAGGAATTGAATCATGAATCATGAATCATGAATCATCAATCGAATCATGAATCATGAATCATAAATTGAATCATTAATCATGAACTAAATCATGAATTGAATCATGAATCATGAATCATGAAATGAATCATGAATTCAATCATGAATTGAATAATGAATCGTGAATCGAATCATGAATCGTGAATCGAATCATGAATCATGAATTGAATCATGATTCATGAATTGAATCATGAATCATGATTCGTGAATTGAATCATGAATCATGAATCGTGAATTGAATCATGAATCATGAATTGAATCATGAATCATGAATTATGAATCTTTTCATGAATCATGAATCATGAATCGAATCATGAATCATGAATCGAATCATGAATTGAATCATAAATCATGAATTATAAATCATGAATCAAATCATGATTCATGAATCATGAATTGAATCATGAATTGAATCATGAATCATGAATTGAAACATGAATCATGAATTAAATCATTAATCATGAATTGTATCATGAAATGAATCATGAATTGAATCATGAATCATGAATCGAATCATGAATCATGAATTGAAACATGAATCATGAATCAAATCATGAATCATGAATCATGAATTGAATCATGAATCATGAATTGAATCATGAATTGAATCATGAATCATAAATCATGAAATGAATCATGAATTAAATCATGAAATAAATCATGAATCATGAATTGAATCATGAATTATGAAATGAATCATTAATTGATTCATGAATTGAATGATGAATCATGAATTGAATTATGAATCATGAATCGAATCATGAATCATGAATCGTGAATCGTGAATTGAATCATGAATCATGAATTGAATCATGAATCATGAATTATGAATCTTTTCATGAATCATGAATCATGAATTCATTCATGAATCATGAATCATGAATTCATTCATGAATCATGAATCATGAATCATGAATCGAATCATGAATCATGAATCGAATCATGAATTGAATCATGAATCATGAATTGAATCATGAATCATGAATTATAAATCATGAATCAAATCATGAATCATGAATCATGAATTGAATCATGAATCATGAATTGAAACATGATATGAATCATGAATCGAATCATGAATCATGAATCATGAATTGAATCATGAATCATGAATCATGAATCGAATCATGAATTGAATAATGAATCATGAAATGAATCATGAATCATGAATTGAATCATGAATAATGAATCGAATCATGAATCATGACTCGAATCATGAATCATGAATTGAATCATGAATCATGCATTGAATCATGAATCATGAATTGAATCATCAATTGAATCATGAATCATTAATCATGAATCATGAATTGAATCATGAATCATGAATCGAATCATGAATTATGAATTGAATCATTAATTGAATCATGAATCATGAAATGAATCATGAATCATGAATCGAATCATGAATCATGAATCATGAATTATGAATTGAATCATAAATCATGAATCATGAATCATGAATTGAATCATGAATCATGAAACGAATCATGAATCATGAATTGAATCATGATTTATGAATCGAGTCATGAATCATGAATCGAATCATGAATCATGAATCATGAATTGAATCATGAATCATGAATCGAATCATGAATTGAATAATGAATCATGAAATGAATCATGAATCATGAATTGAATCATGAATAATGAATCGAATCATGAATCATGACTCGAATCATGAATCATGAATTGAATCATGAATCATGCATTGAATCATGAATCATGAAATGAATCATGAATCATGAATTGAATCATGAATCATGAATTGAATCATGAATAATGAATCGAATCATGAATCATGACTCGAATCATGAATCATGAATTGAATCATGAAACATGCATTGAATCATGAATCATGAATTGAATCATCAATTGAATCATGAATCATTAATCATGAATCATGAATTGAATCATGAATCATGAATCAAATCATGAATCATGAATTGAATCATTAATTGAATCATGAATCATGAATCATGAAATGAATCATGAATCATGAATCATGAATCATGAATCAAATCATGAATCATGAATCATGAATTGATTCATGAATCATGAATCATGAATCAAATCATGAATCATGAATCATGAATTGATTCATGAATCATGAATTGATTCATGAATCATGAATTGAATCATGAATCATGAATCATGAAATTAATCATGAATTAAATAATGAAATGAATCATGAATCATGAGTCATGAATTGAATCATGAATCATGAATCAAATCATGAATCAAGAATCATGAATCATGAATCAAATCATGAATCATGAATTGAATCATAAATCATGAATCATGAATCATGAATTGAATCATGAATCATGAAACGAATCATGAATCATGAATTGAATCATGATTTATGAATCGAGTCATGAATCATGAATCGAATCATGAATCATGAATCGAATCATGAATTGAATAATGAATCATGAAATGAATCATGAATCATGAATTGAATCATGAATAATGAATCGAATCATGAATCATGACTCGAATCATGAATCATGAATTGAATCATGAATCATGCATTAAATCATGAATCATGAATTGAATCATGAATTGAATCATGAATCATGAATCGAATCATGAATTGAATAATGAATCATGAAATGAATCATGAATCATGAATTGAATCATGAATAATGAATCGAATCATGAATCATGACTCGAATCATGAATCATGAATTGAATCATGAATCATGCATTAAATCATGAATCATGAATTGAATCATGAATTGAATCATGAATCATTAATCATAAATCATGAATTGAATCATGAATCATGATTTGAATCATGTATCATGAATTGAATCATGAAGCATGAATTGAATCATTAATTGAATCATGAATCATGAATCATGAAATGAATCATGAATCATGAATCGAATCATGAATCATGAATCATGAATTATGAATCATGAATTGAATCATGAATCATGAATTATGAATCTAATCATGAATCATGAATCATGAATCATAAATTGAATCATGAATCATGAATCGAATCATGAATCATGAATCATGAATTCAATCATGAATCATGAATTCAATCATGAATTAAATCATGAATTAAATCATGAATTAAATCATGAATCATGAATCGAATCATGAATCATGAATCGAATCATGAATCATGAATCGTGAATCGAATCATGAATCATGAATCGTGAATTGAATCATGAATCATGAACTGAATCATGAATGGAATCATGAATTATGAAATGAATCTTGAATCATGAATTGTATCATGAATCGAATCATGAATCATGAATTGAATCATGAAATGAATCATGAATTGAATCATGAATCGAATCATGAATCATGAATTGAATCATGAATCATGAATCATAAATCATGAATCATGAATCATAAATCATGAATGATGAATTTAATCATGAATCATAAATCGAATCATGATTAATGAATCATGAATCATGAATCATGAATTGAATCATGAATCATGAATCATGAATCGAATCATGAATCATGAATTAAATCATGAATCTTGAATCGAATCATAAATCATGAATCATGAATCATGAATTGAATCATGAATCATGAATCATGAATCATGAATCATGAATCGAATCATGAATCATGAATCATCAATTGAATCATGAATCATAAATCATTAATCGATTCATGAATCATGAATTAAATCATGAATCATGAATTGAATCATGAATCATGAATCTTAAAATGAATCATGAATTTAATCATGAAATGAATTATGAATCATTAATTGAATCATAAATCATGAATCATGAATTAAATCATGAATCATGAACTGAATCATGTATTAAATCATGAATCATGAAATGAATTATGAATTGAATCACAAATCTTGAAATTGAATTGAATTGAATCATGAATCATGAATCAAATCATGAATCAAGAATCATGAATCATGAATCAAATCATGAATCATGAATTGAATCATAAATCATGAATCATGAATCATGAATTGAATCATGAATCATGAAACGAATCATGAATCATGAATTGAATCATGATTTATGAATCGAGTCATGAATCATGAATCGAATCATGAATCATGAATCGAATCATGAATTGAATAATGAATCATGAAATGAATCATGAATCATGAATTGAATCATGAATAATGAATCGAATCATGAATCATGACTCGAATCATGAATCATGAATTGAATCATGAATCATGCATTAAATCATGAATCATGAATTGAATCATGAATTGAATCATGAATCATGAATCGAATCATGAATTGAATAATGAATCATGAAATGAATCATGAATCATGAATTGAATCATGAATAATGAATCGAATCATGAATCATGACTCGAATCATGAATCATGAATTGAATCATGAATCATGCATTAAATCATGAATCATGAATTGAATCATGAATTGAATCATGAATCATTAATCATAAATCATGAATTGAATCATGAATCATGATTTGAATCATGTATCATGAATTGAATCATGAAGCATGAATTGAATCATTAATTGAATCATGAATCATGAATCATGAAATGAATCATGAATCATGAATCGAATCATGAATCATGAATCATGAATTATGAATCATGAATTGAATCATGAATCATGAATCATGAATCGAATCATGAATCATGAATTAAATCATGAATCTTGAATCGAATCATAAATCATGAATCATGAATCATGAATTGAATCATGAATCATGAATCATGAATCATGAATCATGAATCGAATCATGAATCATGAATCATCAATTGAATCATGAATCATAAATCATTAATCGATTCATGAATCATGAATTAAATCATGAATCATGAATTGAATCATGAATCATGAATCATAAAATGAATCATGAATTTAATCATGAAATGAATTATGAATCATTAATTGAATCATAAATCATGAATCATGAATTAAATCATGAATCATGAACTGAATTATGTATTAAATCATGAATCATGAAATGAATTATGAATTGAATCACAAATCTTGAAATGAATCATTAATTTAATCATGAATCATGAATTAAATCATGAAACATGAATCATGAATCATGAATTGAATTATGAATCATGAATCGAATCATGAATCATGAATCATGAATTGAATCATGAATTGAATCATGAATCATGAATTGAATCATGAATCATGAATTGAATCATGAATTGAATCATGAATCATGAATCGAATCATGAATCAGGAATTGAATCATGAATCATGAATCATGAATCATGAATCATGAATCATGAATTATAAATCATGAATCATGAATTATAAATCATGAATCATGAATCGAATCATGAATCATGAATTGAATCATTAAATGAATCATGAATTGAATTATGAATCATGAATCGAATCATAAATCATGAATCATGACTTGAATCATGAATTGAATCATGAATCATGAATTGAATCATGAATCATGAATTGAATCATGAATTGAATCATGAATCATGAATCGAATCATGAATCAGGAATTGAATCATGAATCATGAATCATGAATCATGAATTGAATCAATAATCATGAATCATGAATTGAATCATAAATTGAATCATGAATCATGAATCGAATTAAGAATCAGGAATTGAATCATGAATCATGAATCATGAATCATGAATCATGAATCGAATCATGAATCATGAATCATAAATTGAATCATTAATCATGAACTGAATCATGAATTGAATCATGAATCATGAATCATGAAATGAATCATGAATTCAATCATGAATCGAATCATGAATCGTGAATCGAATCATGAATCGTGAATCGAATCATGAATCATGAATTGAATCATGAATCATGAATTGTATCATGAAATGAATCATGAATTGAATCATGAATCATGAAATGAAACATGAATCATGAATTCAATCATGAATCGAATCATGAATCGTGAATCGAATCATGAATCATGAATTGAATCATGAATCATGAATTGTATCATGAATTGAATCATGAATCGAGTCATGAATCATGAATTGAATTATGAATCATGAATCGAATCATGAATCATGAATCATGAATTGAATCATGAATTGAATCATAAATCATGAATCTTGAATTATGAATTGAATCATAAATCATGAATCATGAACTAAATCATGAATTGAATCATGAATCATGAAATGAATCATGAATCATGAATCATGAATTATGAATTGAATCATAAATCATGAATCATGAACTAAAACATGAATTGAATCATGAATCATGAAATGAATCATGAATCGAATTATGAATCATGAATCGAATCATGAATCATGAATTGAATCCTGAATCATGAATTGAATCATGTACCATGAATTATGAATCATGAATTGAATCATGAATTGAATCATGAATCATGAATCGAATCATGAATCATGAATTGAATCATGAATCATGAATCGAATCATGAATCATGATTTGAATCATGAATCATGAAATGAATCATGAATTGAATCATGAATTGAATCATGAATCATAAATCGAATCATGAATCATAAATTGACTCCTGAATCATGAATTGAATCATGAATCATGAATTATGAATCTAATCATGAATCATGAATCATGAATCATGAATCAAATCATGAATCATGAATCATGAATTGAATCATGAATCATGAATTGAATCATGAATCATGAATCAAATCATGAATTAAATCATGAATCATGAAATGAATCATGAATTGAATCATAAATTGAATCATGAATCATGAATCATGAATTGAATCATGAATCATGAATTAAATCATGAATCTTGAATCGAATCATGAATCATGAATCGAATCATGAATCATGAATTGAATCATGAATCATGAATCATAAAATGAATCATGAATTTAATCATGAAATGAATTATGAATCATTAATTGAATCATGAATCATGAATCTTAATTTGAATCATAAATCATGAATCATGAATTAAATCATGAATCATGAACTGAATCATGAATTAAATCATGAATCATGAAATAAATCATGAATTGAATCACAAATCTTAAAATGAATCATTAATTTAATCATGAATCATGAATTAAATCATGAAACATGAATCATGAATCATGAATTGAATTATGAATCATGAATCGAATCATGAATCATGAATCATGAATTGAATCATGAATTGAATCATGAATCATGAATTGAATCATGAATTGAATCATGAATCATGAATTGAATCATGAATTGAATCATGAATCATGAATCGAATCATGAATCAGGAATTGAATCATGAATCATGAATCATGAATTGAATCATGAATCATGAATTGAATCATGAATTGAATCATGAATCATGAATTGAATCATAAATCATGAATTATAAATCATGAATCAAATCATGATTCATGAATCATGAATTGAATCATGAATCATGAATTGAAACATGAATTGAATCATGAATCATGAATCATGAAATGAATCATGAATTAAATCATGAAATGAATCATGAATCATGAATTGAATCATGAATTATGAAATGAATCATGAATTGAATCATGAATTGAGTCATGAATCATGAATTGAATCATGAATCATGAATCGAATCATGAATCATGAATTAAATCATGAATTGAATCATGAATCATGAATCATGAAATGAATCATAAATCATGAATTCAATCATGAATCGAATCATGAATCGTGAATCGAATCATGAATCATGAATTAAATCATTAATCATGAATTGTATCATGAAATGAATCATGAATTGAATCATGAATCATGAATCGAATCATGAATCATGAATTAAATCATTAATCATGAATTGTATCATGAAATGAATCATGAATTGAATCATGAATCATGAATCGAATCATGAATCATGAATTGAATCATGAATCATGAATCAAATCATGAATCATGAATCATGAATTGAATCATGAATCATGAATTGAAACATGAATTGAATCATGAATCATGAATCATGAAATGAATCATGAATTAAATCATGAAATGAATCATGAATCATGAATTGAATCATGAATTGAATCATGAATCATGAATTGAATCATGAATTGAATCATGAATCATGAATCGAATCATGAATCAGGAATTGAATCATGAATCATGAATCATGAATTGAATCATGAATCATGAATTGAATCATGAATTGAATCATGAATCATGAATTGAATCATAAATCATGAATTATAAATCATGAATCAAATCATGATTCATGAATCATGAATTGAATCATGAATCATGAATTGAAACATGAATTGAATCATGAATCATGAATCATGAAATGAATCATGAATTAAATCATGAAATGAATCATGAATCATGAATTGAATCATGAATTATGAAATGAATCATGAATTGAATCATGAATTGAGTCATGAATCATGAATTGAATCATGAATCATGAATCGAATCATGAATCATGAATTAAATCATGAATCGAATCATGAATCATGAATCATGAATTGAATCATGAATTGAATCATGAATCATGAATTGAATCATGAATTGAATCATGAATCATGAATTGAATCATGAATTGAATCATGAATCATGAATCGAATCATGAATCAGGAATTGAATCATGAATCATGAATCATGAATTGAATCATGAATCATGAATTGAATCATGAATTGAATCATGAATCATGAATTGAATCATAAATCATGAATTATAAATCATGAATCAAATCATGATTCATGAATCATGAATTGAATCATGAATCATGAATTGAAACATGAATTGAATCATGAATCATGAAATGAATCATGAATTAAATCATGAAATGAATCATGAATCATGAATTGAATCATGAATTATGAAATGAATCATGAATTGAATCATGAATTGAGTCATGAATCATGAATTGAATCATGAATCATGAATCGAATCATGAATCATGAATTAAATCATGAATTGAATCATGAATCATGAATCATGAAATGAATCATAAATCATGAATTCAATCATGAATCGAATCATGAATCGTGAATCGAATCATGAATCATGAATTAAATCATTAATCATGAATTGTATCATGAAATGAATCATGAATTGAATCATGAATCATGAATCGAATCATGAATCATGAATTAAATCATTAATCATGAATTGTATCATGAAATGAATCATGAATTGAATCATGAATCATGAATCGAATCATGAATCATGAATTGAATCATGAATCATGAATCAAATCATGAATCATGAATCATGAATTGAATCATGAATCATGAATTGAAACATGAATTGAATCATGAATCATGAATCATGAAATGAATCATGAATTAAATCATGAAATGAATCATGAATCATGAATTGAATCATGAATTATGAAATGAATCATGAATTGAATCATGAATCATGAATCGAATCATGAATCATGAATCATGAAATGAATCATGAATCATGAATTCAATCATGAATCGAATCATGAATCGTGAATCGAATCATGAATCATGAATTAAATCATTAATCATGAATTGTATCATGAAATGAATCATGAATTGAATCATGAATCGAATCATGAATCGTGAATCGAATCATGAATCATGAATTAAATCATTAATCATGAATTGTATCATGAAATGAATCATGAATTGAATCATGAATCATGAATCGAATCATGAATCATGAATTAAATCATTAATCATGAATTGTATCATGAAATGAATCATGAATTGAATCATGAATCATGAATCGAATCATGAATCATGAATTAAATCATTAATCATGAATTGTATCATGAAATGAATCATGAATTGAATCATGAATCATGAATCGAATCATGAATCATGAATTGAAACATGAATCATGAATCAAATCATGAATCATGAATCATGAATTGAATCATGAATCATGAATTGAATCATGAATTGAATCATGAATCATAAATCATGAAATGAATCATGAATTAAATCATGAAATAAATCATGAATCATGAATTGAATCATGAATTATGAAATGAATCATTAATTGATTCATGAATTGAATGATGAATCATGAATTGAATTATGAATCATGAATCGAATCATGAATCATGAATCGTGAATCGTGAATTGAATCATGAATCATGAATTGAATCATGAATCATGAATTATGAATCTTTTCATGAATCATGAATCATGAATTCATTCATGAATCATGAATCATGAATTCATTCATGAATCATGAATCATGAATCAGGAATCGAATCATGAATCATGAATCGAATCATGAATTGAATCATGAATCATGAATTGAATCATGAATCATGAATTATAAATCATGAATCAAATCATGAATCATGAATCATGAATTGAATCATGAATTGAATCATGAATCATGAATTGAATCATGAATCATGAATTATAAATCATGAATCAAATCATGAATCATGAATCATGAATTGAATCATGAATCATGAATTGAATCATGAATCATGAATTGAAACATGATATGAATCATGAATCGAATCATGAATCATGAATCATGAATTGAATCATGAATCATGAATCGAATCATGAATTGAATAATGAATCATGAAATGAATCATGAATCATGAATTGAATCATGAATAATGAATCGAATCATGAATCATGACTCGAATCATGAATCATGAATTGAATCATGAATCATGCATTGAATCATGAATCATGAATTGAATCATCAATTGAATCATGAATCATTAATCATGAATCATGAATTGAATCATGAATCATGAATCGAATCATGAATTATGAATTGAATCATTAATTGAATCATGAATCATGAATCATGAAATGAATCATGAATCATGAATCGAATCATGAATCATGAATCATGAATTATGAATTGAATCATAAATCATGAATCATGAATCATGAATTGAATCATGAATCATGAAACGAATCATGAATCATGAATTGAATCATGATTTATGAATCGAGTCATGAATCATGAATCGAATCATGAATCATGAATCATGAATTGAATCATGAATCATGAATCGAATCATGAATTGAATAATGAATCATGAAATGAATCATGAATCATGAATTGAATCATGAATAATGAATCGAATCATGAATCATGACTCGAATCATGAATCATGAATTGAATCATGAATCATGCATTGAATCATGAATCATGAAATGAATCATGAATCATGAATTGAATCATGAATAATGAATCGAATCATGAATCATGACTCGAATCATGAATCATGAATTGAATCATGAAACATGCATTGAATCATGAATCATGAATTGAATAATCAATTGAATCATGAATCATTAATCATGAATCATGAATTGAATCATGAATCATGAATCAAATCATGAATCATGAATTGAATCATTAATTGAATCATGAATCATGAATCATGAAATGAATCATGAATCATGAATCATGAATCATGAATCAAATCATGAATCATGAATCATGAATTGATTCATGAATCATGAATCATGAATCATGAATCATGAATCAAATCATGAATCATGAATCATGAATTGATTCATGAATCATGAATTGAATCATGAATCATGAATCATGAAATTAATCATGAATTAAATAATGAAATGAATCATGAATCATGAGTCATGAATTGAATCATGAATCATGAATCAAATCATGAATCAAGAATCATGAATCATGAATCAAATCATGAATCATGAATTGAATCATAAATCATGAATCATGAATCATGAATTGAATCATGAATCATGAAACGAATCATGAATCATGAATTGAATCATGATTTATGAATCGAGTCATGAATAATGAATCGAATCATGAATCATGAATCGAATCATGAATTGAATAATGAATCATGAAATGAATCATGAATCATGAATTGAATCATGAATAATGAATCGAATCATGAATCATGACTCGAATCATGAATCATGAATTGAATCATGAATCATGCATTAAATCATGAATCATGAATTGAATCATGAATTGAATCATGAATCATGACTCGAATCATGAATTGAATAATGAATCATGAAATGAATCATGAATCATGAATTGAATCATGAATAATGAATCGAATCATGAATCATGACTCGAATCATGAATCATGAATTGAATCATGAATCATGCATTAAATCATGAATCATGAATTGAATCATGAATTGAATCATGAATCATTAATCATAAATCATGAATTGAATCATGAATCATGATTTGAATCATGTATCATGAATTGAATCATGAAGCATGAATTGAATCATTAATTGAATCATGAATCATGAATCATGAAATGAATCATGAATCATGAATCGAATCATGAATCATGAATCATGAATTATGAATCATGAATTGAATCATGAATCATGAATTATGAATCTAATCATGAATCATGAATCATGAATCATAAATTGAATCATGAATCATGAATCGAATCATGAATCATGAATCATGAATTCAATCATGAATCATGAATTCAATCATTAATTAAATCATGAATTAAATCATTAATTAAATCATGAATCATGAATCGAATCATGAATCATGAATCGAATCATGAATCATGAATCGTGAATCGAATCATGAATCATGAATCGTGAATTGAATCATGAATCATGAACTGAATCATGAATGGAATCATGAATTATGAAATGAATCTTGAATCATGAATTGTATCATGAATCGAATCATGAATCATGAATTGAATCATGAAATGAATCATGAATTGAATCATGAATCGAATCATGAATCATGAATTGAATCATGAATCATGAATCATAAATCATGAATCATGAATCATAAATCATGAATCATGAATTAAATCATGAATCATAAATCGAATCATGATTAATGAATCATGAATCATGAATCATGAATTGAATCATGAATCATGAATCATGAATCGAATCATGAATCATGAATTAAATCATGAATCTTGAATCGAATCATAAATCATGAATCATGAATCATGAATTGAATCATGAATCATGAATCATGAATCATGAATCATGAATCGAATCATGAATCATGAATCATCAATTGAATCATGAATCATAAATCATTAATCGATTCATGAATCATGAATTAAATCATGAAATGAATTATGAATCATTAATTGAATCATAAATCATGAATCATGAATTAAATCATGAATCATGAACTGAATCATGAATTAAATCATGAATCATGAAATGAATCATGAATTGAATCACAAATCTTGAAATGAATCATTAATTTAATCATGAATCATGAATTAAATCATGAAACATGAATCATGAATCATGAATTGAATTATGAATCATGAATCAAATCATGAATCATGAATCATGAATTGAATCATGAATTGAATCATGAATCATAAATTGAATCATGAATCATGAATCGAATCATGAATCAGGAATTGAATCATGAATCATGAATCATGAATCATGAATCATGAATTATAAATCATGAATCATGAATTATAAATCATGAATCATGAATCGAATCATGAATCATGAATTTAATCATTAAATGAATCATGAATTGAATTATGAATCATGAATCGAATCATAAATCATGACTCATGACTTGAATCATGAATTGAATCATGAATCATGAATTGAATCATGAATTGAATCATGAATCATGAATCGAATCATGAGTCAGGAATTGAATCATGAATCATGAATCATGAATCATGAATTGAATCATTAATCATGAATCATGAATTGAATCATAAATTGAATCATGAATCATGAATCGAATTAAGAATCAGGAATTGAATCATGAATCATGAATCATGAATCATGAATCATGAATCGAATCATGAATCATGAATCATAAATTGAATCATTAATCATGAACTGAATCATGAATTGAATCATGAATCATGAATCATGAAATGAATCATGAATTCAATCATGAATCGAATCATGAATCATAAATCGAATCATGAATCGTGAATCGAATCATGAATCATGAATTGAATCATGAATCATGAATTGTATCATGAAATGAATCATGAATTGAATCATGAATCATGAAATGAAACATGAATCATGAATTCAATCATGAATCGAATCATGAATCGTGAATCAAATCATGAATCATGAATTGAATCATGAATCATGAATTGTATCATGAATTGAATCATGAATCGAGTCATGAATCATGAATTGAATTATGAATCATGAATCGAATCATGAATCATGAATCATGAATTGAATCATGAATTGAATCATAAATCATGAATCATGAATTATGAATTGAATCATAAATCATGAATCATGAACTAAATCATGAATTGAATCATGAATCATGAAATGAATCATGAATCATGAATCATGAATTATGAATTGAATCATAAATCATGAATCATGAACTAAATCATGAATTGAATCATGAATCATGAAATGAATCATGAATCGAATTATGAATCATGAATCGAATCATGAATCATGAATTGAATCCTGAATCATGAATTGAATCATGTACCATGAATTATGAATCATGAATTGAATCATGAATTGAATCATGAATCATGAATCGAATCATGAATCATGAATTGAATCATGAATCATGAATCGAATCATGAATCATGATTTGAATCATGAATCATGAAATGAATCATGAATTGAATCATGAATTGAATCAAGAATCATAAATCGAATCATGAATCATAAATTGACTCCTGAATCATGAATTGAATCATGAATCATGAATTATGAATCTAATCATGAATCATGAATCATGAATCATGAATTGAATCATGAAATGAATCATGAAATGAATCATGAATCATGAATTGAATCATGAATCATGAATTATGAATCTAATCATGAATCATGAATCATGAATTGAATCATGAATCAT
>NW_027448460.1:0-39687 GCF_038048845.1 Mixophyes fleayi
TGGTAATATGGTACTCTGGTAGCAGGGTGATCACGGAACAGGAAATAGCAGATGATGAGATGCTCAGGAAAGTCTATGACTAGCAGCACTGGCAATATGGAGGTAGTAATACACGAGGAACTGTATGGACAAAGGACACGTGAAGGTAGTCAGTGGTCTGCGGTAGCAAGTTGTACCACTGCTATAGTGAGGAGGAATGTCCAACAGAAACGAGGAGGTGATGAGAGTCAGCGGTCTGCGGATAGCAAGTTGTACCGCTGTCTGAGTGAAGGAATGGAATCCAAGTGGAGGTATCCGGGGAGTCAGTGGTCTGCGTTAGCAAGTTGTACCACTGCTATGTGAGAGGATACTGGAACAGGTGAAACTGTAAACAGGAGTCAGTGGTCTGCCACTAGCAAGTTGTACTACTGAATATATATGTGAGGAGGTGCACGGGGAGAGACTGCAACACAATATATACACGGGCACCTTGACTTTGATCCACAGTAATATGCACAATATAAATGTATAAATGACTGAACAACACTGCCAATATAGAAAGTCTCTTGAAGTAATCCGGCATGAGATAACACAGTCAATGGTGGCAGTAGAGTCAGCAGATAGTACACTCCAGAGGAGAACCAACACAGTCAAGGATGGCAATAGACTCAGCGGATAGTACACTCCAGAGGAGAACCAACACAGTCCAGCAAGGTATGCAATACACAGCACAGTCAATGGGAAGTATGCATACCGTGGTTCAGGAGAAGGCAGTCAGACAGGAGTGCAGAGATACCTGAAGGGCAGGAGGCCAGCAGGATACAAGTCCCTGGATGGGTGAAGCAGGAGTCTAGCAGGTGCAGCGCACAGGTAGGTAGACCAGCAGGGAACACAGGAAGGCGTGGAGAGCGGATCAGCAGTAGATGGATGAGTAGCGCTGAGAAGTAACAGCAGCGGGTCTCTGCGGGAACACGGAGGTAACCAATAGCAACCAGCAGGTGCAGTAACGATGGGACACCGGAGCAGAGTTGAACTGGAACAGATGATCACGGAGAGTAGCGGGTAGCAATAGTGGCAGCAGACTCAAGGAAACACGGTAGAGTAGACAAGGACTGAAGACTGAAGCGCACAGAGGCAGCGGATAGGAATCAGCTAAACAGTCACGATGAAACACAGACGGGTTGCAGGTTGAAGACTGTAGTGCACGGAGGCAGCGGATAGGAATCAGCTGGCAGTCACAATCATGAACAGGTGAGTGGATGTGGTTGAAGCCTGTAATGCACGGAGGCAGCGGATAGGCATCAGCTAACAGTCCCAATGATACATGGTAGAGTTGAAGTGATTAGAAGACTGTAGTGCACGGAGGCAGCGGATAGGAATCAGCTCACAGTCACGATGATACAGTAGATGGTAGAAGTGGTATGGGAACCACAGTAGCAGAAGTGGTTTGGAAACCACAGAGGTAGAAGTGGTTTGGAAACCACAGGAATCAGCAGGGCTGAATAAACAAGGAAACACAGGAACACCTTCAGAGACTCATGGGGAATGAGACTCCAAGATCAGGCAACGTGGTGTTGACCACAGGTGCTTAATATAGGGAGGTTGCCTGATCTGCCAATTAAGTTAAAGGAACATACACTGAAGGTTTGGAAAGGGCTGCGCATGCGCAGTCCCTCAGGATAGAGGACGGCCACGGTTCCTAAATGTCCGGGAAGAAGCACTCACAGTCCGGTGAGTGACAGTACCCCCCCTTTTAAAGGTGGGCACAGAACGCCTGGAACCGGGCTTGTCCGGATTTTTGGAATAAAACTTCTTCAGAAGGGCAGGAGCATTAAGATCTTCAGCTTTGATCCATGAACGCTCTTCAGGACCAAAGCCCTTCCAATGAACGAGGAAACGGAGGACTCCTCGCGAAATTTTTGCATCCAATACCTCAGTAATCTCGAAATCCTCCTCCTGATGAACTTGAACTGGCTGCGGTGCTGAGGAAGGAGTCGAGAAACGGTTGATGATGAGAGGTTTGAGCAAGGACACATGGAAGGCATTGGAGATCCGAAGATTCTTAGGAAGAAGAAGTTTAACACATACTGGATTGATAACTTGAATGATCCTATATGGACCAATAAAACGAGGGGCGAATTTCATAGATGGAACCTTCAAACGAATATTTTTGGTAGATAACCAGACACGATCTCCAATTTTTAGTGGTGGAATAGCCCGCCTCTTCTTATCTGCGAAAGACTTATATTTGTTAGATGTCTTCTTTAAACAGGTTTTGACCTGAGACCAGATATTTTTGAAGGTCTGACAAGCAGTCTCCACAGCAGGAACTTGGGTGGGCGGGAGGGCAGGAAATTCCGGAAAAGACGGATGGTGACCGTAGACCACAAAGAATGGAGTTTTGGATGATGACTCATGGTACATGTTGTTATGGGCGAATTCAGCCCAAGGGAGCAATTCTACCCAGTTGTCTTGGTTGGCTGAAGAGAACATCCTAATAAAAGTCTCAAGATCTTGATTGACTCGTTCCGTTTGTCCGTTAGATTGCGGATGGTAAGACGATGAGAGTGCTAATCGTATGCCCAAGGTTTTACAAAGGGCCCGCCAGAATCTGGAAACGAATTGTACTCCTCTATCTGACACAATCTCAGACGGACATCCATGGATGCGGAAGATTTCTTTAATGAAATGTTCAGCCAGAGTAGACGAGGAAGGTAAACCGGACAGAGGGACGAAATGAGCCATCTTCGAAAATCTGTCTACCACTACCCAAATAGTATTGTGATTCTTACTTGGTGGCAAATCAGTAACGAAATCCATACTAATATGGGTCCAAGGCTTGGACGGAATGGGTAGTGGTCGCAGCAACCCTGCTGGAGTTCTGCGGGAGGATTTGAACTGAGAACATAAATCACAGGAAGCAATAAACTCTTTGACGTCTCTCCTCATTGAAGGCCACCAGTAACTACGAGAGAGAATCTCAAAGGTCTTATGTTCACCGGCGTGTCCAGAAAAACGAGAGGCATGGAACCACGAAAGGATTTTCCTCCTCAGAGTAGGAGGCACGAGGGTTTTCCCAAATGGTAGCATTTTGGTGGATGAAGCAGCCAGAGAAATACATTTGGGGTCTAGAATAGCATGGTTGGGAACCTCTTCTACATCAGAGGACGTCACAAAAGCTCGAGATAGAGCGTCAGCTTTCTTGTTCTTAGCAGCTGGTTTGAAGGTTATAATTAATTCAAAACGGGAAAAGAAAAGAGACCATCTTGCTTGACGAGGGTTCAAGCATTGAGCAGATTGCAAATATGACAAGTTCTTATGATCCGTGAAGATCGTCACCGGATGGCGAGCTCCTTCCAACAAGTATCTCCATTCCTCTAATGCAGCTTTGATGGCCAGCAACTCCTTGTCCCCGATAGTATAGTTTTTCTCTGCGGGCAGAAGACCCCGAGAGTAGAAGGCACAAGGATGTAATTTTTGTTGCTCCGAGCGTTGGGAGAGAATAGCTCCTAAGCCCACATTAGAGGCATCTACTTCTAGGAAGAAGGGGAGTGTCACATCAGGTTGTCGCAGAATGGGAGCAGACGAGAAGGACTCTTTGAGGATTTGAAAGGCTTGGAGAGCCTCAGATGACCATTGCTTAGTATTAGCCCCTTTCCGAGTTAAGGCCACAATGGGAGATGCAATGGATGAGAAGTCTTGAATGAAGCGTCTATAGTAATTGGCAAAACCTAAAAAACGCTGGATGGCACGAAGAGTAGTTGGCTGAGGCCAATGTAGTACAGCATTTACTTTGTCTGGATCCATCTTCAGGCCAACTCCGGAAACTATATACCCCAAGAATGGAATCTGGGGTAACTCGAATGAACATTTTTCCAATTTACAGAACAATGAGTTTTTCCGTAGTCTGGAGAGGACCTCTGCCACATGTTGGTGATGAGAAGGCAGGTCCTGTGAGAAGATCAATATGTCGTCCAGGTAGACAACGACACATACATATAATAAGTCCCGAAAGATCTCATTGATGAAACCCTGGAAAACCGCGGGGGCATTACACAGCCCGAAGGGCATTACTAAATATTCGTAATGCCCATCTCTGGTGTTAAACGCGGTCTTCCATTCGTCACCGGAACGGATTCTAATTAAATTGTAGGCACCACGAAGATCCAACTTAGTAAATATCCGAGCTCCCTTGATGCGATCAAATAGCTCAGTGATCAGCGGAATGGGATACCGATTCTTGATAGTAATGGCGTTGAGTCCACGAAAATCTATACAAGGGCGTAATGATCCATCCTTCTTTTTGACGAAGAAGAACCCAGCTCCAGCGGGAGAGGTGGAAGGTCGAATGAAGCCGCGCTGGAGATTCTCCTGTATGTACTCAGATGTGGCTTGAGTTTCAGGTAACGAGAGAGGATAGACCCGGCCCCTGGGAGGAGTCTTGCCAGGTAGAAGGTCGATCGGACAATCCCAAGAACGATGAGGAGGAAGACGTTCAGACTGAGCTTTATCAAACACATCGGCAAATGAAGCATACTGAGGAGGGAGTCCCGGGGAGGAAGATGAGATGGAAGATTGCTGTACTTTAAGAGGAATAACTTGAGAGAGACAACGATGATGACATTCAGGCCCCCAAGACGTAACTTGAGGGGTGCGCCAGTCAATCTGGGGAGAGTGACATTGAAGCCATGGAAGGCCTAAGACAATCGGACTTGTCGTAACAGGAAGAATTAAAAACGAAATTTCTTCATGGTGTAGTACACCAATCTGAAGGGTTACTGGAGACGTACTCTGGGTGATGAGACCATTGATGAGACGTGATCCATCTATAGCCGTCACAGTAATGGGTGTTTTTAAAGTGATCACTGGTAGGGACCATTGATTCACTAGATTTTTAGAAATGAAATTTCCTGCTGCTCCGGAATCAATCAATGCCTGTGACTCAAAGGATTTGGTAGCAAAGGAAATCGTAACATCGAAAGCGCAGACTTTAGATTTCATAGACAATGGAGAGGACTCCAGGGACCCTAACTTCACCTCTCCAGAACTAGTTAGGGCCTGGCATTTCCCGATTTCTTAGGGCAAGAACTGAGCATATGTGTGGAATCAGCACAATAGATACAGAGTCTATTCTTTACTCTTCGTTTCCTCTCTTCTAAAGATAATTTGGAACGTCCTATCTCCATGGGAATCACAGAAGGTGAAACTGGACGAAATTGAGGGTTTAAACGAAGAGGTGCTTTAGCAGAAGTTGTTTTCTCAGATTCTCTTTCACGAAATCTCATGTCTACACGATGGCAAAGAGAGATCAAATCTTCTAGTGACGAAGGAAGCTCTTGGATAGTCAGTGCATCTTTAATTTTATCGGAGAGCCCCTGCCAGAAGGCGGCAACTAATGCTTCAGTGTTCCACTGAAGTTCAGAGGCTAAGATCCTAAATTGAATGACATACTGTCCTACTGTATGGGAGCCTTGTCGCAAACGAAGAATGCTGGAAGCAGCGGAGGTCACACGACCTGGTTCATCGAACACACTTCGGAACGTGGAAATGAATTTGGCACTATCTTGTAGAATTGGATCGTTTCTTTCCCACAGAGGGGAGGCCCAAGCCAGGGCTTGTCCAGAAAACAATGAGATAAGATAGGCTACTCTGGAACGATGGGTAGAAAAATTTTGAGGTTGGAGTTCAAAATGGACTGAACATTGGTTAAGGAAACCTCTACAAGTTTTGGGGTCCCCGTCATATTTTGACGGAGTAGGCAGGTGAAGCGTAGGAGCTGTAGACACCTGGGATGGCACTGGGGAAACGGAGGAAAGCACAGGAGCTTCAATACTAGCTGTAACAGTCTGTCCAGATGTTCCTTGGGAGGTTAACGATTGGTAACATTGAAGTAACAGCTGTTGGCGAGCATCCTGTTGCTCCACACGGCTGACCAGATGCTGCAGCATCTCTTTAGCAGTAGGTTCCGTATCTGGGTCTGTCATGGCCTGATCTTACTGTCACGGGCACTAGGAGTCTTTACCCAGGGATCACCAGGTGATAGGCTTACCAGAGCAGTATAGGTGGTAATATGGTACTCTGGTAGCAGGGTGATCACGGAACAGGAAATAGCAGATGATGAGATGCTCAGGAAAGTCTATGACTAGCAGCACTGGCAATATGGAGGTAGTAATACACGAGGAACTGTATGGACAAAGGACACGTGAAGGTAGTCAGTGGTCTGCGGTAGCAAGTTGTACCACTGCTATAGTGAGGAGGAATGTCCAACAGAAACGAGGAGGTGATGAGAGTCAGCGGTCTGCGGATAGCAAGTTGTACCGCTGTCTGAGTGAAGGAATGGAATCCAAGTGGAGGTATCCGGGGAGTCAGTGGTCTGCGTTAGCAAGTTGTACCACTGCTATGTGAGAGGATACTGGAACAGGTGAAACTGTAAACAGGAGTCAGTGGTCTGCCACTAGCAAGTTGTACTACTGAATATATATGTGAGGAGGTGCACGGGGAGAGACTGCAACACAATATATACACGGGCACCTTGACTTTGATCCACAGTAATATGCACAATATAAATGTATAAATGACTGAACAACACTGCCAATATAGAAAGTCTCTTGAAGTAATCCGGCATGAGATAACACAGTCAATGGTGGCAGTAGAGTCAGCAGATAGTACACTCCAGAGGAGAACCAACACAGTCAAGGATGGCAATAGACTCAGCGGATAGTACACTCCAGAGGAGAACCAACACAGTCCAGCAAGGTATGCAATACACAGCACAGTCAATGGGAAGTATGCATACCGTGGTTCAGGAGAAGGCAGTCAGACAGGAGTGCAGAGATACCTGAAGGGCAGGAGGCCAGCAGGATACAAGTCCCTGGATGGGTGAAGCAGGAGTCTAGCAGGTGCAGCGCACAGGTAGGTAGACCAGCAGGGAACACAGGAAGGCGTGGAGAGCGGATCAGCAGTAGATGGATGAGTAGCGCTGAGAAGTAACAGCAGCGGGTCTCTGCGGGAACACGGAGGTAACCAATAGCAACCAGCAGGTGCAGTAACGATGGGACACCGGAGCAGAGTTGAACTGGAACAGATGATCACGGAGAGTAGCGGGTAGCAATAGTGGCAGCAGACTCAAGGAAACACGGTAGAGTAGACAAGGACTGAAGACTGAAGCGCACAGAGGCAGCGGATAGGAATCAGCTAAACAGTCACGATGAAACACAGACGGGTTGCAGGTTGAAGACTGTAGTGCACGGAGGCAGCGGATAGGAATCAGCTGGCAGTCACAATCATGAACAGGTGAGTGGATGTGGTTGAAGCCTGTAATGCACGGAGGCAGCGGATAGGCATCAGCTAACAGTCCCAATGATACATGGTAGAGTTGAAGTGATTAGAAGACTGTAGTGCACGGAGGCAGCGGATAGGAATCAGCTCACAGTCACGATGATACAGTAGATGGTAGAAGTGGTATGGGAACCACAGTAGCAGAAGTGGTTTGGAAACCACAGAGGTAGAAGTGGTTTGGAAACCACAGGAATCAGCAGGGCTGAATAAACAAGGAAACACAGGAACACCTTCAGAGACTCATGGGGAATGAGACTCCAAGATCAGGCAACGTGGTGTTGACCACAGGTGCTTAATATAGGGAGGTTGCCTGATCTGCCAATTAAGTTAAAGGAACATACACTGAAGGTTTGGAAAGGGCTGCGCATGCGCAGTCCCTCAGGATAGAGGACGGCCACGGTTCCTAAATGTCCGGGAAGAAGCACTCACAGTCCGGTGAGTGACACTCTTGCTCAGAAAGACTTAGAAAGTTGATAATTGTGGGCAATGTTAGAAATGTCATGAGAAACAAGAATTATGTAAAAGAATTGATGTAAGTCATTGTTTCCAAGAGAAAGGGAGACAGGAGTGTAAAAAAGCGTTGTTTTTGGACGGCAATAAAGAAATGACTATGTTTTGCGATTTCTCCTGCTCAGAAAGACTTAGAAAGTTGATAATTGTGGGCAATGTTAGAAATGTCATGAGAAACAAGAATTATGTAAAAGAATTGATGTAAGTCATTGTTTCCAAGAGAAAGGGAGACAGGAGTGTAAAAAAGCGTTGTTTTTGGACGGCAATGAAGAAATGACTGTTTTGCGATTTCTCTTGCTCAGAAAGACTTAGAAAGTTGATAATTGTGGGCAATGTTAGAAATGTCATGAGAAACAAGAATTATGTAAAAGAATTGATGTAAGTCATTGTTTCCAAGAGAAAGGGCGACAGGAGTGTAAAAAAGCGTTGTTTTTGGACGGCAATGAAGAAATGACTGTTTTGCGATTTCTCTTGCTCAGAAAGACTTAGAAAGTTGATAATTGTGGGCAATGTTAGAAATGTCATGAGAAACAAGAATTATGTAAAAGAATTGATGTAAGTCATTGTTTCCAAGAGAAAGGGAGACAGGAGTGTAAAAAAGCATTGTTTTTGGACGCCAATGAAGAAATGACTATGTTTTGCGATTTCTCCTGCTCAGAAAGACTTAGAAAGTTGATAATTGTGGGCAATGTTAGAAATGTCATGAGAAACAAGAATTATGTAAAAGAATTGATGTAAGTCATTGTTTCCAAGAGAAAGGGAGACCGGAGTGTAAAAAAGCATTGTTTTTGGACGGCAATGAAGAAATGACTGTTTTGCGATTTCTCTTGCTCAGAAAGACTTAGAAAGTTGATAATTGTGGGCAATGTTAGAAATGTCATGAGAAATAAGAATTATGTAAAAGAATTGATGTAAGTCATTGTTTCCAAGAGAAAGGGAGACCGGAGTGTAAAGAAGCGTTGTTTTTGGACGGCAATGAAGAAATGACTGTTTTGCGATTTCTCTTGCTCAGAAAGACTTAGAAAGTTGATAATTGTGGGCAATGTTAGAAATGTCATGAGAAACAAGAATTATGTAAAAGAATTGATGTAAGTCATTGTTTCCAAGAGAAAGGGAGACCGGAGTGTAAAAAAGCATTGTTTTTGGACGGCAATGAAGAAATGACTGTTTTGCGATTTCTCTTGCTCAGAAAGACTTAGAAAGTTGATAATTGTGGGCAATGTTAGAAATGTCATGAGAAACAAGAATTATGTAAAAGAATTGATGTAAGTCATTGTTTCCAAGAGAAAGGGAGACAGGAGTGTAAAAAAGCGTTGTTTTTGGACGGCAATAAAGAAATGACTATGTTTTGCGATTTCTCCTGCTCAGAAAGACTTAGAAAGTTGATAATTGTGGGCAATGTTAGAAATGTCATGAGAAACAAGAATTATGTAAAAGAATTGATGTAAGTCATTGTTTCCAAGAGAAAGGGAGACAGGAGTGTAAAAAAGCGTTGTTTTTGGACGGCAATAAAGAAATGACTGTTTTGCGATTTCTCTGGCTCAGAAAGACTTAGAAAGTTGATAATTGTGGGCAATGTTAGAAATGTCATGAGAAACAAGAATTATGTAAAAGAATTGATGTAAGTCATTGTTTCCAAGAGAAAGGGAGACCGGAGTGTAAAAAAGCGTTGTTTTTGGACGGCAATGAAGAAATGACTGTTTTGCGATTTCTCTGGCTCAGAAAGACTTAGAAAGTTGATAATTGTGGGCAATGTTAGAAATGTCATGAGAAACAAGAATTATGTAAAAGAATTGATGTAAGTCATTGTTTCCAAGAGAAAGGGAGACAGGAGTGTAAAAAAGCGTTGTTTTTGGACGCCAATGAAGAAATGACTATGTTTTGCGATTTCTCCTGCTCAGAAAGACTTAGAAAGTTGATAATTGTGGGCAATGTTAGAAATGTCATGAGAAACAAGAATTATGTAAAAGAATTGATGTAAGTCATTGTTTCCAAGAGAAAGGGAGACCAGAGTGTAAAAAAGCATTGTTTTTGGACGGCAATGAAGAAATGACTGTTTTGCGATTTCTCTTGCTCAGAAAGACTTAGAAAGTTGATAATTGTGGGCAATGTTAGAAATGTCATGAGAAATAAGAATTATGTAAAAGAATTGATGTAAGTCATTGTTTCCAAGAGAAAGGGAGACCGGAGTGTAAAGAAGCGTTGTTTTTGGACGGCAATGAAGAAATGACTGTTTTGCGATTTCTCTTGCTCAGAAAGACTTAGAAAGTTGATAATTGTGGGCAATGTTAGAAATGTCATGAGAAACAAGAATTATGTAAAAGAATTGATGTAAGTCATTGTTTCCAAGAGAAAGGGAGACCGGAGTGTAAAAAAGCATTGTTTTTGGACGGCAATGAAGAAATGACTGTTTTGCGATTTCTCTTGCTCAGAAAGACTTAGAAAGTTGATAATTGTGGGCAATGTTAGAAATGTCATGAGAAACAAGAATTATGTAAAAGAATTGATGTAAGTCATTGTTTCCAAGAGAAAGGGAGACAGGAGTGTAAAAAAGCGTTGTTTTTGGACGGCAATGAAGAAATGACTATGTTTTGCGATTTCTCCTGCTCAGAAAGACTTAGAAAGTTGATAATTGTGGGCAATGTTAGAAATGTCATGAGAAACAAGAATTATGTAAAAGAATTGATGTAAGTCATTGTTTCCAAGAGAAAGGGAGACCGGAGTGTAAAAAAGCGTTGTTTTTGGACGGCAATGAAGAAATGACTGTTTTGCGATTTCTCCTGCTCAGAAAGACTTAGAAAGTTGATAATTGTGGGCAATGTTAGAAATGTCATGAGAAACAAGAATTATGTAAAAGAATTGATGTAAGTCATTGTTTCCAAGAGAAAGGGAGACCGGAGTGTAAAGAAGCGTTGTTTTTGGACGGCAATGAAGAAATGACTGTTTTGCGATTTCTCTTGCTCAGAAAGACTTAGAAAGTTGATAATTGTGGGCAATGTTAGAAATGTCATGAGAAACAAGAATTATGTAAAAGAATTGATGTAAGTCATTGTTTCCAAGAGAAATGGAGACCGGAGTGTAAAGAAGCGTTGTTTTTGGACGGCAATGAAGAAATGACTGTTTTGCGATTTCTCTTGCTCAGAAAGACTTAGAAAGTTGATAATTGTAGGCAATGTTAGAAATGTCATGAGAAACAAGAATTATGTAAAAGAATTGATGTAAGTCATTGTTTCCAAGAGAAAGGGAGACAGGAGTGTAAAAAAGCGTTGTTTTTGGACGGCAATGAAGAAATGACTATGTTTTGCGATTTCTACTGCTCAGAAAGACTTAGGAAGTTGATAATTGTGGGCAATGTAAGAAATGTCATGAGAAACAAGAATTATGTAAAAGAATTGATGTAAGTCATTGTTTCCAAGAGAAAGGGAGACCGGAGTGTAAAAAAGCGTTGTTTTTGGACGCCAATGAAGAAATGACTGTTTTGCGATTTCTCTTGCTCAGAAAGACTTAGAAAGTTGATAATTGTGGGCAATGTTAGAAATGTCATGAGAAACAAGAATTATGTAAAAGAATTGATGTAAGTCATTGTTTCCAAGAGAAAGGGAGACAGAAGTGTAAAAAAGCGTTGTTTTTGGACGGCAATGAAGAAATGACTGTTTTGCGATTTCTCTTGCTCAGAAAGACTTAGAAAGTTGATAATTGTGGGCAATGTTAGAAATGTCATGAGAAACAAGAATTATGTAAAAGAATTTATGTAAGTCATTGTTTTCAAGAGAAAGGGAGACAGGAGTGTAAAAAAGCGTTGTTTTTGGACGGCAATGAAGAAATGACTATGTTTTGCGATTTCTCCTGCTCAGAAAGACTTAGAAAGTTGATAATTGTGGGCAATGTTAGAAATGTCATGAGAAACAAGAATTATGTAAAAGAATTGATGTAAGTCATTGTTTCCAAGAGAAAGGGAGACAGGAGTGTAAAAAAGCGTTGTTTTTGGACGGCAATGAAGAAATGACTGTTTTGCGATTTCTCTTGCTCAGAAAGACTTAGAAAGTTGATAATTGTGGGCAATGTTAGAAATGTCATGAGAAACAAGAATTATGTAAAAGAATTGATGTAAGTCATTGTTTCCAAGAGAAAGGGAGACAGGAGTGTAAAAAAGCGTTGTTTTTGGACGGCAATAAAGAAATGACTATGTTTTGCGATTTCTCCTGCTCAGAAAGACTTAGAAAGTTGATAATTGTGGGCAATGTTAGAAATGTCATGAGAAACAAGAATTATGTAAAAGAATTGATGTAAGTCATTGTTTCCAAGAGAAAGGGAGACCGGAGTGTAAAAAAGCGTTGTTTTTGGACGGCAATAAAGAAATGACTGTTTTGCGATTTCTCTTGCTCAGAAAGACTTAGAAAGTTGATAATTGTGGGCAATGTTAGAAATGTCATGAGAAACAAGAATTATGTAAAAGAATTGATGTAAGTCATTGTTTCCAAGAGAAAGGGAGACAGGAGTGTAAAAAAGCGTTGTTTTTGGACGGCAATGAAGAAATGACTATGTTTTGCGATTTCTCCTGCTCAGAAAGACTTAGAAAGTTGATAATTGTGGGCAATGTTAGAAATGTCATGAGAAACAAGAATTATGTAAAAGAATTGATATAAGTCATTGTTTCCAAGAGAAAGGGAGACCGGAGTGTAAAAAAGCGTTGTTTTTGGACGGCAATGAAGAAATGACTGTTTTGCGATTTCTCATAATCAGAAAGACTTAGAAAGTTGATAATTGTGGGCAATGTTAGAAATGTCATGAGAAACAAGAATTATGTAAAAGAATTGATGTAAGTCATTGTTTTCAAGAGAAAGGGAGACAGGAGTGTAAAAAAGCGTTGTTTTTGGACGCCAATGAAGAAATGACTATGTTTTGCGATTTCTCCTGCTCAGAAAGACTTAGAAAGTTGATAATTGTGGTCAATGTAAGAAATGTCATGAGAAACAAGAATTATGTAAAAGAATTGATGTAAGTCATTGTTTCCAAGAGAAAGGGAGACATGAGTGTAAAAAAGCGTTGTTTTTTGACGGCAATGAAGAAATGACTGTTTTGCGATTTCTCTTGCTCAGAAAGACTTAGAAAGTTGATAATTGTGGGCAATGTTAGAAATGTCATGAGAAACAAGAATTATGTAAAAGAATTGATGTAAGTCATTGTTTCCAAGAGAAATGGAGACCGGAGTGTAAAGAAGCGTTGTTTTTGGACGGCAATGAAGAAATGACTGTTTTGCGATTTCTCTTGCTCAGAAAGACTTAGAAAGTTGATAATTGTGGGCAATGTTAGAAATGTCATGAGAAACAAGAATTATGTAAAAGAATTGATGTAAGTCATTGTTTCCAAGAGAAAGGGAGACCGGAGTGTAAAAAAGCATTGTTTTTGGACGGCAATGAAGAAATGACTGTTTTGCGATTTCTCTTGCTCAGAAAGACTTAGAAAGTTGATAATTGTGGGCAATGTTAGAAATGTCATGAGAAACAAGAATTATGTAAAAGAATTGATGTAAGTCATTGTTTCCAAGAGAAAGGGAGACAGGAGTGTAAAAAAGCGTTGTTTTTGGACGGCAATAAAGAAATGACTATGTTTTGCGATTTCTCCTGCTCAGAAAGACTTAGAAAGTTGATAATTGTGGGCAATGTTAGAAATGTCATGAGAAACAAGAATTATGTAAAAGAATTGATGTAAGTCATTGTTTCCAAGAGAAAGGGAGACAGGAGTGTAAAAAAGCGTTGTTTTTTACGGCAATAAAGAAATGACTGTTTTGCGATTTCTCTTGCTCAGAAAGACTTAGAAAGTTGATAATTGTGGGCAATGTTAGAAATGTCATGAGAAACAAGAATTATGTAAAAGAATTGATGTAAGTCATTGTTTCCAAGAGAAAGGTAGACCGGAGTGTAAAAAAGCGTTGTTTTTGGACGGCAATGAAGAAATGACTGTTTTGCGATTTCTCTGGCTCAGAAAGACTTAGAAAGTTGATAATTGTGGGCAATGTTAGAAATGTCATGAGAAACAAGAATTATGTAAAAGAATTGATGTAAGTCATTGTTTCCAAGAGAAAGGGAGACAGGAGTGTAAAAAAGCGTTGTTTTTGGACGCCAATGAAGAAATGACTATGTTTTGCGATTTCTCCTGCTCAGAAAGACTTAGAAAGTTGATAATTGTGGGCAATGTTAGAAATGTCATGAGAAACAAGAATTATGTAAAAGAATTGATGTAAGTCATTGTTTCCAAGAGAAAGGGAGACCAGAGTGTAAAAAAGCATTGTTTTTGGACGGCAATGAAGAAATGACTGTTTTGCGATTTCTCTTGCTCAGAAAGACTTAGAAAGTTGATAATTGTGGGCAATGTTAGAAATGTCATGAGAAATAAGAATTATGTAAAAGAATTGATGTAAGTCATTGTTTCCAAGAGAAAGGGAGACCGGAGTGTAAAGAAGCATTGTTTTTGGACGGCAATGAAGAAATGACTGTTTTGCGATTTCTCTTGCTCAGAAAGACTTAGAAAGTTGATAATTGTGGGCAATGTTAGAAAGTCATGAGAAACAAGAATTATGTAAAAGAATTGATGTAAGTCATTGTTTCCAAGAGAAAGGTAGACCGGAGTGTAAAAAAGCGTTGTTTTTGGACGGCAATGAAGAAATGACTGTTTTGCGATTTCTCTGGCTCAGAAAGACTTAGAAAGTTGATAATTGTGGGCAATGTTAGAAATGTCATGAGAAACAAGAATTATGTAAAAGAATTGATGTAAGTCATTGTTTCCAAGAGAAAGGGAGACAGGAGTGTAAAAAAGCGTTGTTTTTGGACGCCAATGAAGAAATGACTATGTTTTGCGATTTCTCCTGCTCAGAAAGACTTAGAAAGTTGATAATTGTGGGCAATGTTAGAAATGTCATGAGAAACAAGAATTATGTAAAAGAATTGATGTAAGTCATTGTTTCCAAGAGAAAGGGAGACCAGAGTGTAAAAAAGCATTGTTTTTGGACGGCAATGAAGAAATGACTGTTTTGCGATTTCTCTTGCTCAGAAAGACTTAGAAAGTTGATAATTGTGGGCAATGTTAGAAATGTCATGAGAAATAAGAATTATGTAAAAGAATTGATGTAAGTCATTGTTTCCAAGAGAAAGGGAGACCGGAGTGTAAAGAAGCATTGTTTTTGGACGGCAATGAAGAAATGACTGTTTTGCGATTTCTCTTGCTCAGAAAGACTTAGAAAGTTGATAATTGTGGGCAATGTTAGAAATGTCATGAGAAACAAGAATTATGTAAAAGAATTGATGTAAGTCATTGTTTCCAAGAGAAAGGGAGACCGGAGTGTAAAAAAGCATTGTTTTTGGACGGCAATGAAGAAATGACTGTTTTGCGATTTCTCTTGCTCAGAAAGACTTAGAAAGTTGATAATTGTGGGCAATGTTAGAAATGTCATGAGAAACAAGAATTATGTAAAAGAATTGATGTAAGTCATTGTTTCCAAGAGAAAGGGAGACAGGAGTGTAAAAAAAGCGTTGTTTTTGGACGGCAATGAAGAAATGACTATGTTTTGCGATTTCTCCTGCTCAGAAAGACTTAGAAAGTTGATAATTGTGGGCAATGTTAGAAATGTCATGAGAAACAAGAATTATGTAAAAGAATTGATGTAAGTCATTGTTTCCAAGAGAAAGGGAGACCGGAGTGTAAAAAAGCGTTGTTTTTGGACGGCAATGAAGAAATGACTGTTTTGCGATTTCTCCTGCTCAGAAAGACTTAGAAAGTTGATAATTGTGGGCAATGTTAGAAATGTCATGAGAAACAAGAATTATGTAAAAGAATTGATGTAAGTCATTGTTTCCAAGAGAAAGGGAGACCGGAGTGTAAAGAAGCGTTGTTTTTGGACGGCAATGAAGAAATGACTGTTTTGCGATTTCTCTTGCTCAGAAAGACTTAGAAAGTTGATAATTGTGGGCAATGTTAGAAATGTCATGAGAAACAAGAATTATGTAAAAGAATTGATGTAAGTCATTGTTTCCAAGAGAAATGGAGACCGGAGTGTAAAGAAGCGTTGTTTTTGGACGGCAATGAAGAAATGACTGTTTTGCGATTTCTCTTGCTCAGAAAGACTTAGAAAGTTGATAATTGTAGGCAATGTTAGAAATGTCATGAGAAACAAGAATTATGTAAAAGAATTGATGTAAGTCATTGTTTCCAAGAGAAAGGGAGACAGGAGTGTAAAAAAGCGTTGTTTTTGGACGGCAATGAAGAAATGACTATGTTTTGCGATTTCTACTGCTCAGAAAGACTTAGAAAGTTGATAATTGTGGGCAATGTAAGAAATGTCATGAGAAACAAGAATTATGTAAAAGAATTGATGTAAGTCATTGTTTCCAAGAGAAAGGGAGACCGGAGTGTAAAAAAGCGTTGTTTTTGGACGCCAATGAAGAAATGACTGTTTTGCGATTTCTCTTGCTCAGAAAGACTTAGAAAGTTGATAATTGTGGGCAATGTTAGAAATGTCATGAGAAACAAGAATTATGTAAAAGAATTGATGTAAGTCATTGTTTCCAAGAGAAAGGGAGACAGGAGTATAAAAAAGCGTTGTTTTTGGACGGCAATAAAGAAATGACTATGTTTTGCGATTTCTCCTGCTCAGAAAGACTTAGAAAGTTGATAATTGTGGGCAATGTTAGAAATGTCATGAGAAACAAGAATTATGTAAAAGAATTGATGTAAGTCATTGTTTCCAAGAGAAAGGGAGACCGGAGTGTAAAAAAGCGTTGTTTTTGGACGGCAATAAAGAAATGACTGTTTTGCGATTTCTCTTGCTCAGAAAGACTTAGAAAGTTGATAATTGTGGGCAATGTTAGAAATGTCATGAGAAACAAGAATTATGTAAAAGAATTGATGTAAGTCATTGTTTCCAAGAGAAAGGGAGACAGGAGTGTAAAAAAGCGTTGTTTTTGGACGGCAATGAAGAAATGACTATGTTTTGCGATTTCTCCTGCTCAGAAAGACTTAGAAAGTTGATAATTGTGGGCAATGTTAGAAATGTCATGAGAAACAAGAATTATGTAAAAGAATTGATATAAGTCATTGTTTCCAAGAGAAAGGGAGACCGGAGTGTAAAAAAGCGTTGTTTTTGGACGGCAATGAAGAAATGACTGTTTTGCGATTTCTCATAATCAGAAAGACTTAGAAAGTTGATAATTGTGGGCAATGTTAGAAATGTCATGAGAAACAAGAATTATGTAAAAGAATTGATGTAAGTCATTGTTTTCAAGAGAAAGGGAGACAGGAGTGTAAAAAAGCGTTGTTTTTGGACGCCAATGAAGAAATGACTATGTTTTGCGATTTCTCCTGCTCAGAAAGACTTAGAAAGTTGATAATTGTGGTCAATGTAAGAAATGTCATGAGAAACAAGAATTATGTAAAAGAATTGATGTAAGTCATTGTTTCCAAGAGAAAGGGAGACATGAGTGTAAAAAAGCGTTGTTTTTTGACGGCAATGAAGAAATGACTGTTTTGCGATTTCTCTTGCTCAGAAAGACTTAGAAAGTTGATAATTGTGGGCAATGTTAGAAATGTCATGAGAAACAAGAATTATGTAAAAGAATTGATGTAAGTCATTGTTTCCAAGAGAAATGGAGACCGGAGTGTAAAGAAGCGTTGTTTTTGGACGGCAATGAAGAAATGACTGTTTTGCGATTTCTCTTGCTCAGAAAGACTTAGAAAGTTGATAATTGTGGGCAATGTTAGAAATGTCATGAGAAACAAGAATTATGTAAAAGAATTGATGTAAGTCATTGTTTCCAAGAGAAAGGGAGACCGGAGTGTAAAAAAGCATTGTTTTTGGACGGCAATGAAGAAATGACTGTTTTGCGATTTCTCTTGCTCAGAAAGACTTAGAAAGTTGATAATTGTGGGCAATGTTAGAAATGTCATGAGAAACAAGAATTATGTAAAAGAATTGATGTAAGTCATTGTTTCCAAGAGAAAGGGAGACAGGAGTGTAAAAAAGCGTTGTTTTTGGACGGCAATAAAGAAATGACTATGTTTTGCGATTTCTCCTGCTCAGAAAGACTTAGAAAGTTGATAATTGTGGGCAATGTTAGAAATGTCATGAGAAACAAGAATTATGTAAAAGAATTGATGTAAGTCATTGTTTCCAAGAGAAAGGGAGACAGGAGTGTAAAAAAGCGTTGTTTTTTACGGCAATAAAGAAATGACTGTTTTGCGATTTCTCTTGCTCAGAAAGACTTAGAAAGTTGATAATTGTGGGCAATGTTAGAAATGTCATGAGAAACAAGAATTATGTAAAAGAATTGATGTAAGTCATTGTTTCCAAGAGAAAGGTAGACCGGAGTGTAAAAAAGCGTTGTTTTTGGACGGCAATGAAGAAATGACTGTTTTGCGATTTCTCTGGCTCAGAAAGACTTAGAAAGTTGATAATTGTGGGCAATGTTAGAAATGTCATGAGAAACAAGAATTATGTAAAAGAATTGATGTAAGTCATTGTTTCCAAGAGAAAGGGAGACAGGAGTGTAAAAAAGCGTTGTTTTTGGACGCCAATGAAGAAATGACTATGTTTTGCGATTTCTCCTGCTCAGAAAGACTTAGAAAGTTGATAATTGTGGGCAATGTTAGAAATGTCATGAGAAACAAGAATTATGTAAAAGAATTGATGTAAGTCATTGTTTCCAAGAGAAAGGGAGACCGGAGTGTAAAAAAGCATTGTTTTTGGACGGCAATGAAGAAATGACTGTTTTGCGATTTCTCTTGCTCAGAAAGACTTAGAAAGTTGATAATTGTGGGCAATGTTAGAAATGTCATGAGAAATAAGAATTATGTAAAAGAATTGATGTAAGTCATTGTTTCCAAGAGAAAGGGAGACCGGAGTGTAAAGAAGCGTTGTTTTTGGACGGCAATGAAGAAATGACTGTTTTGCGATTTCTCTTGCTCAGAAAGACTTAGAAAGTTGATAATTGTGGGCAATGTTAGAAATGTCATGAGAAACAAGAATTATGTAAAAGAATTGATGTAAGTCATTGTTTCCAAGAGAAAGGGAGACCGGAGTGTAAAAAAGCATTGTTTTTGGACGGCAATGAAGAAATGACTGTTTTGCGATTTCTCTTGCTCAGAAAGACTTAGAAAGTTGATAATTGTGGGCAATGTTAGAAATGTCATGAGAAACAAGAATTATGTAAAAGAATTGATGTAAGTCATTGTTTCCAAGAGAAAGGGAGACAGGAGTGTAAAAAAGCGTTGTTTTTGGACGGCAATGAAGAAATGACTATGTTTTGCGATTTCTCCTGCTCAGAAAGACTTAGAAAGTTGATAATTGTGGGCAATGTTAGAAATGTCATGAGAAACAAGAATTATGTAAAAGAATTTATGTAAGTCATTGTTTCCAAGAGAAATGGAGACCGGAGTGTAAAGAAGCGTTGTTTTTGGACGGCAATGAAGAAATGACTGTTTTGCGATTTCTCTTGCTCAGAAAGACTTAGAAAGTTGATAATTGTGGGCAATGTTAGAAATGTCATGAGAAACAAGAATTATGTAAAAGAATTGATGTAAGTCATTGTTTCCAAGAGAAAGGGAGACCGGAGTGTAAAAAAGCATTGTTTTTGGACGGCAATGAAGAAATGACTGTTTTGCGATTTCTCTTGCTCAGAAAGACTTAGAAAGTTGATAATTGTGGGCAATGTTAGAAATGTCATGAGAAACAAGAATTATGTAAAAGAATTGATGTAAGTCATTGTTTCCAAGAGAAAGGGAGACAGGAGTGTAAAAAAGCGTTGTTTTTGGACGGCAATAAAGAAATGACTATGTTTTGCGATTTCTCCTGCTCAGAAAGACTTAGAAAGTTGATAATTGTGGGCAATGTTAGAAATGTCATGAGAAACAAGAATTATGTAAAAGAATTGATGTAAGTCATTGTTTCCAAGAGAAAGGGAGACAGGAGTGTAAAAAAGCGTTGTTTTTTACGGCAATAAAGAAATGACTGTTTTGCGATTTCTCTTGCTCAGAAAGACTTAGAAAGTTGATAATTGTGGGCAATGTTAGAAATGTCATGAGAAACAAGAATTATGTAAAAGAATTGATGTAAGTCATTGTTTCCAAGAGAAAGGTAGACCGGAGTGTAAAAAAGCGTTGTTTTTGGACGGCAATGAAGAAATGACTGTTTTGCGATTTCTCTGGCTCAGAAAGACTTAGAAAGTTGATAATTGTGGGCAATGTTAGAAATGTCATGAGAAACAAGAATTATGTAAAAGAATTGATGTAAGTCATTGTTTCCAAGAGAAAGGGAGACAGGAGTGTAAAAAAGCGTTGTTTTTGGACGCCAATGAAGAAATGACTATGTTTTGCGATTTCTCCTGCTCAGAAAGACTTAGAAAGTTGATAATTGTGGGCAATGTTAGAAATGTCATGAGAAACAAGAATTATGTAAAAGAATTGATGTAAGTCATTGTTTCCAAGAGAAAGGGAGACCAGAGTGTAAAAAAGCATTGTTTTTGGACGGCAATGAAGAAATGACTGTTTTGCGATTTCTCTTGCTCAGAAGACTTAGAAAGTTGATAATTGTGGGCAATGTTAGAAATGTCATGAGAAATAAGAATTATGTAAAAGAATTGATGTAAGTCATTGTTTCCAAGAGAAAGGGAGACCGGAGTGTAAAGAAGCATTGTTTTTGGACGGCAATGAAGAAATGACTGTTTTGCGATTTCTCTTGCTCAGAAAGACTTAGAAAGTTGATAATTGTGGGCAATGTTAGAAATGTCATGAGAAACAAGAATTATGTAAAAGAATTGATGTAAGTCATTGTTTCCAAGAGAAAGGGAGACCGGAGTGTAAAAAAGCATTGTTTTTGGACGGCAATGAAGAAATGACTGTTTGCGATTTCTCTTGCTCAGAAAGACTTAGAAAGTTGATAATTGTGGGCAATGTTAGAAATGTCATGAGAAACAAGAATTATGTAAAAGAATTGATGTAAGTCATTGTTTCCAAGAGAAAGGGAGACAGGAGTGTAAAAAAGCGTTGTTTTTGGACGGCAATGAAGAAATGACTATGTTTTGCGATTTCTCCTGCTCAGAAAGACTTAGAAAGTTGATAATTGGGCAATGTTAGAAATGTCATGAGAAACAAGAATTATGTAAAAGAATTGATGTAAGTCATTGTTTCCAAGAGAAAGGGAGACCGGAGTGTAAAAAAGCGTTGTTTTTGAGACGGCAATGAAGAAATGACTGTTTTGCGATTTCTCCTGCTCAGAAAGACTTAGAAAGTTGATAATGTGGCAATGTTAGAAATGTCATGAGAAACAAGAATTATGTAAAAGAATTGATGTAAGTCATTGTTTCCAAGAGAAAGGGAGACCGGAGTGTAAAGAAGCGTTGTTTTTGGACGGCAATGAAGAAATGACTGTTTTGCGATTTCTCTGCTCAGAAAGACTTAGAAAGTTGATAATTGTGGGCAATGTTAGAAATGTCATGAGAAACAAGAATTATGTAAAAGAATTGATGTAAGTCATTGTTTCCAAGAGAAATGGAGACCGGAGTGTAAAGAAGCGTTGTTTTTGGACGGCAATGAAGAAATGACTGTTTTGCGATTTCTCTTGCTCAGAAAGACTTAGAAAGTTGATAATTGTAGGCAATGTTAGAAATGTCATGAGAAACAAGAATTATGTAAAAGAATTGATGTAAGTCATTGTTTCCAAGAGAAAGGGAGACAGAGTGTAAAAAAGCGTTGTTTTTGGACGGCAATGAAGAAATGACTATGTTTTGCGATTTCTACTGCTCAGAAAGACTTAGAAAGTTGATAATTGTGGCAATGTAAGAAATGTCATGAGAAACAAGAATTATGTAAAAGAATTGATGTAAGTCATTGTTTCCAAGAGAAAGGGAGACCGGAGTGTAAAAAAGCGTTGTTTTTGGACGCCAATGAAGAAATGACTGTTTTGCGATTTCTCTGCTCAGAAAGACTTAGAAAGTTGATAATTGTTGGGCAATGTTAGAAATGTCATGAGAAACAAGAATTATGTAAAAGAATTGATGTAAGTCATTGTTCCAAGAGAAAGGGAGACAGAAGTGTAAAAAAGCGTTGTTTTTGGACGGCAATGAAGAAATGACTGTTTTGCGATTCTCTTGCTCAGAAAGACTTAGAAAGTTGATAATTGTGGGCAATGTTAGAAATGTCATGAGAAACAAGAATTATGTAAAAGAATTTATGTAAGTCATTGTTTTCAAGAGAAAGGGAGACAGGAGTGTAAAAAAGCGTTGTTTTTGGACGGCAATGAAGAAATGACTATGTTTTGCGATTTCTCCTGCTCAGAAAGACTTAGAAAGTTGATAATTGTGGGCAATGTTAGAAATGTCATGAGAAACAAGAATTATGTAAAAGAATTGATGTAAGTCATTGTTTCCAAGAGAAAGGGAGACAGGAGTGTAAAAAAGCGTTGTTTTTGGACGGCAATGAAGAAATGACTGTTTTGCGATTTCTCTTGCTCAGAAAGACTTAGAAAGTTGATAATTGTGGGCAATGTTAGAATGTCATGAGAAACAAGAATTATGTAAAAGAATTGATGTAAGTCATTGTTTCCAAGAGGAAAAGGGAGACAGGAGTATAAAAAAGCGTTGTTTTTGGACGGCAATAAAGAAATGACTAAAATGACTATGTTTTGCGATTTCTCCTGCTCAGAAAGACTTAGAAAGTTGATAATTGTGGGCAATGTTAGAAATGTCATGAGAAACAAGAATTATGTAAAAGAATTGATGTAAGTCATTGTTTCCAAGAGAAAGGGAGACCGGAGTGTAAAAAAGCGTTGTTTTTGGACGGCAATAAAGAAATGACTGTTTTGCGATTTCTCTTGCTCAGAAAGACTTAGAAAGTTGATAATTGTGGGCAATGTTAGAAATGTCATGAGAAACAAGAATTATGTAAAAGAATTGATGTAAGTCATTGTTTCCAAGAGAAAGGGAGACAGGAGTGTAAAAAAGCGTTGTTTTTGGACGGCAATGAAGAAATGACTATGTTTTGCGATTTCTCCTGCTCAGAAAGACTTAGAAAGTTGATAATTGTGGGCAATGTTAGAAATGTCATGAGAAACAAGAATTATGTAAAAGAATTGATATAAGTCATTGTTTCCAAGAGAAAGGGAGACCGGAGTGTAAAAAAGCGTTGTTTTTGGACGGCAATGAAGAAATGACTGTTTTGCGATTTCTCATAATCAGAAAGACTTAGAAAGTTGATAATTGTGGGCAATGTTAGAAATGTCATGAGAAACAAGAATTATGTAAAAGAATTGATGTAAGTCATTGTTTTCAAGAGAAAGGGAGACAGGAGTGTAAAAAAGCGTTGTTTTTGGACGCCAATGAAGAAATGACTATGTTTTGCGATTTCTCCTGCTCAGAAAGACTTAGAAAGTTGATAATTGTGGTCAATGTAAGAAATGTCATGAGAAACAAGAATTATGTAAAAGAATTGATGTAAGTCATTGTTTCCAAGAGAAAGGGAGACATGAGTGTAAAAAAGCGTTGTTTTTTGACGGCAATGAAGAAATGACTGTTTTGCGATTTCTCTTGCTCAGAAAGACTTAGAAAGTTGATAATTGTGGGCAATGTTAGAAATGTCATGAGAAACAAGAATTATGTAAAAGAATTGATGTAAGTCATTGTTTCCAAGAGAAATGGAGACCGGAGTGTAAAGAAGCGTTGTTTTTGGACGGCAATGAAGAAATGACTGTTTTGCGATTTCTCTTGCTCAGAAAGACTTAGAAAGTTGATAATTGTGGGCAATGTTAGAAATGTCATGAGAAACAAGAATTATGTAAAAGAATTGATGTAAGTCATTGTTTCCAAGAGAAAGGGAGACCGGAGTGTAAAAAAGCATTGTTTTTGGACGGCAATGAAGAAATGACTGTTTTGCGATTTCTCTTGCTCAGAAAGACTTAGAAAGTTGATAATTGTGGGCAATGTTAGAAATGTCATGAGAAACAAGAATTATGTAAAAGAATTGATGTAAGTCATTGTTTCCAAGAGAAAGGGAGACAGGAGTGTAAAAAAGCGTTGTTTTTGGACGGCAATAAAGAAATGACTATGTTTTGCGATTTCTCCTGCTCAGAAAGACTTAGAAAGTTGATAATTGTGGGCAATGTTAGAAATGTCATGAGAAACAAGAATTATGTAAAAGAATTGATGTAAGTCATTGTTTCCAAGAGAAAGGGAGACAGGAGTGTAAAAAAGCGTTGTTTTTACGGCAATAAAGAAATGACTGTTTTGCGATTTCTCTTGCTCAGAAAGACTTAGAAAGTTGATAATTGTGGGCAATGTTAGAAATGTCATGAGAAACAAGAATTATGTAAAAGAATTGATGTAAGTCATTGTTTCCAAGAGAAAGGTAGACCGGAGTGTAAAAAAGCGTTGTTTTTGGACGGCAATGAAGAAATGACTGTTTTGCGATTTCTCTGGCTCAGAAAGACTTAGAAAGTTGATAATTGTGGGCAATGTTAGAAATGTCATGAGAAACAAGAATTATGTAAAAGAATTGATGTAAGTCATTGTTTCCAAGAGAAAGGGAGACAGGAGTGTAAAAAAGCGTTGTTTTTGGACGCCAATGAAGAAATGACTATGTTTTGCGATTTCTCCTGCTCAGAAAGACTTAGAAAGTTGATAATTGTGGGCAATGTTAGAAATGTCATGAGAAACAAGAATTATGTAAAAGAATTGATGTAAGTCATTGTTTCCAAGAGAAAGGGAGACCGGAGTGTAAAAAAGCATTGTTTTTGGACGGCAATGAAGAAATGACTGTTTTGCGATTTCTCTTGCTCAGAAAGACTTAGAAAGTTGATAATTGTGGGCAATGTTAGAAATGTCATGAGAAATAAGAATTATGTAAAAGAATTGATGTAAGTCATTGTTTCCAAGAGAAAGGGAGACCGGAGTGTAAAGAAGCGTTGTTTTTGGACGGCAATGAAGAAATGACTGTTTTGCGATTTCTCTTGCTCAGAAAGACTTAGAAAGTTGATAATTGTGGGCAATGTTAGAAATGTCATGAGAAACAAGAATTATGTAAAAGAATTGATGTAAGTCATTGTTTCCAAGAGAAAGGGAGACCGGAGTGTAAAAAAGCATTGTTTTTGGACGGCAATGAAGAAATGACTGTTTTGCGATTTCTCTTGCTCAGAAAGACTTAGAAAGTTGATAATTGTGGGCAATGTTAGAAATGTCATGAGAAACAAGAATTATGTAAAAGAATTGATGTAAGTCATTGTTTCCAAGAGAAAGGGAGACAGGAGTGTAAAAAAGCGTTGTTTTTGGACGGCAATGAAGAAATGACTATGTTTTGCGATTTCTCCTGCTCAGAAAGACTTAGAAAGTTGATAATTGTGGGCAATGTTAGAAATGTCATGAGAAACAAGAATTATGTAAAAGAATTTATGTAAGTCATTGTTTCCAAGAGAAAGGGAGACCGGAGTGTAAAAAAGCGTTGTTTTTGGACGGCAATGAAGAAATGACTGTTTTGCGATTTCTCCTGCTCAGAAAGACTTAGAAAGTTGATAATTGTGGGCAATGTTAGAAATGTCATGAGAAACAAGAATTATGTAAAAGAATTGATGTAAGTCATTGTTTCCAAGAGAAAGGGAGACCGGAGTGTAAAGAAGCGTTGTTTTTGGACGGCAATGAAGAAATGACTGTTTTGCGATTTCTCTTGCTCAGAAAGACTTAGAAAGTTGATAATTGTGGGCAATGTTAGAAATGTCATGAGAAACAAGAATTATGTAAAAGAATTGATGTAAGTCATTGTTTCCAAGAGAAATGGAGACCGGAGTGTAAAGAAGCGTTGTTTTTGGACGGCAATGAAGAAATGACTGTTTTGCGATTTCTCTTGCTCAGAAAGACTTAGAAAGTTGATAATTGTGGGCAATGTTAGAAATGTCATGAGAAACAAGAATTATGTAAAAGAATTGATGTAAGTCATTGTTTCCAAGAGAAAGGGAGACCGGAGTGTAAAAAAGCATTGTTTTTGGACGGCAATGAAGAAATGACTGTTTTGCGATTTCTCTTGCTCAGAAAGACTTAGAAAGTTGATAATTGTGGGCAATGTTAGAAATGTCATGAGAAACAAGAATTATGTAAAAGAATTGATGTAAGTCATTGTTTCCAAGAGAAAGGGAGACAGGAGTGTAAAAAAGCGTTGTTTTTGGACGGCAATGAAGAAATGACTATGTTTTGCGATTTCTCCTGCTCAGAAAGACTTAGAAAGTTGATAATTGTGGGCAATGTTAGAAATGTCATGAGAAACAAGAATTATGTAAAAGAATTGATGTAAGTCATTGTTTCCAAGAGAAAGGGAGACCGGAGTGTAAAAAAGCGTTGTTTTTGGACGGCAATGAAGAAATGACTGTTTTGCGATTTCTCCTGCTCAGAAAGACTTAGAAAGTTGATAATTGTGGGCAATGTTAGAAATGTCATGAGAAACAAGAATTATGTAAAAGAATTGATGTAAGTCATTGTTTCCAAGAGAAAGGGAGACCGGAGTGTAAAGAAGCGTTGTTTTTGGACGGCAATGAAGAAATGACTGTTTTGCGATTTCTCTTGCTCAGAAAGACTTAGAAAGTTGATAATTGTGGGCAATGTTAGAAATGTCATGAGAAACAAGAATTATGTAAAAGAATTGATGTAAGTCATTGTTTCCAAGAGAAATGGAGACCGGAGTGTAAAGAAGCGTTGTTTTTGGACGGCAATGAAGAAATGACTGTTTTGCGATTTCTCTTGCTCAGAGAGACTTAGAAAGTTGATAATTGTGGGCAATGTTAGAAATGTCATGAGAAACAAGAATTATGTAAAAGAATTGATGTAAGTCATTGTTTCCAAGAGAAAGGGAGACAGGAGTGTAAAAAAGCGTTGTTTTTGGACGGCAATGAAGAAATGACTGTTTTGCGATTTCTCTTGCTCAGAAAGACTTAGAAAGTTGATAATTGTAGGCAATGTTAGAAATGTCATGAGAAACAAGAATTATGTAAAAGAATTGATGTAAGTCATTGTTTCCAAGAGAAAGGGAGACAGGAGTGTAAAAAAGCGTTGTTTTTGGACGGCAATGAAGAAATGACTATGTTTTGCGATTTCTACTGCTCAGAAAGACTTAGAAAGTTGATAATTGTGGGCAATGTAAGAAATGTCATGAGAAACAAGAATTATGTAAAAGAATTGATGTAAGTCATTGTTTCCAAGAGAAAGGGAGACCGGAGTGTAAAAAAGCGTTGTTTTTGGACGCCAATGAAGAAATGACTGTTTTGCGATTTCTCTTGCTCAGAAAGACTTAGAAAGTTGATAATTGTGGGCAATGTTAGAAATGTCATGAGAAACAAGAATTATGTAAAAGAATTGATGTAAGTCATTGTTTCCAAGAGAAAGGGAGACAGGAGTGTAAAAAAGCGTTGTTTTTGGACGGCAATGAAGAAATGACTGTTTTGCGATTTCTCTTGCTCAGAAAGACTTAGAAAGTTGATAATTGTGGGCAATGTTAGAAATGTCATGAGAAACAAGAATTATGTAAAAGAATTTATGTAAGTCATTGTTTTCAAGAGAAAGGGAGACAGGAGTGTAAAAAAGCGTTGTTTTTGGACGGCAATGAAGAAATGACTATGTTTTGCGATTTCTCCTGCTCAGAAAGACTTAGAAAGTTGATAATTGTGGGCAATGTTAGAAATGTCATGAGAAACAAGAATTATGTAAAAGAATTGATGTAAGTCATTGTTTCCAAGAGAAAGGGAGACAGGAGTGTAAAAAAGCGTTGTTTTTGGACGGCAATGAAGAAATGACTGTTTTGCGATTTCTCTTGCTCAGAAAGACTTAGAAAGTTGATAATTGTGGGCAATGTTAGAAATGTCATGAGAAACAAGAATTATGTAAAAGAATTGATGTAAGTCATTGTTTCCAAGAGAAAGGGAGACAGGAGTGTAAAAAAGCGTTGTTTTTGAACGGCAATAAAGAAATGACTATGTTTTGCGATTTCTCCTGCTCAGAAAGACTTAGAAAGTTGATAATTGTGGGCAATGTTAGAAATGTCATGAGAAACAAGAATTATGTAAAAGAATTGATGTAAGTCATTGTTTCCAAGAGAAAGGGAGACCGGAGTGTAAAAAAGCGTTGTTTTTGGACGGCAATAAAGAAATGAGTGTTTTGCGATTTCTCTTGCTCAGGAAGACTTAGAAAGTTGATAATTGTGGGCAATGTTAGAAATGTCATGAGAAACAAGAATTATGTAAAAGAATTGATGTAAGTCATTGTTTCCAAGAGAAAGGGAGACAGGAGTGTAAAAAAGCGTTGTTTTTGGACGGCAATGAAGAAATGACTATGTTTTGCGATTTCTCCTGCTCAGAAAGACTTAGAAAGTTGATAATTGTGGGCAATGTTAGAAATGTCATGAGAAACAAGAATTATGTAAAAGAATTGATATAAGTCATTGTTTCCAAGAGAAAGGGAGACCGGAGTGTAAAAAAGCGTTGTTTTTGGACGGCAATGAAGAAATGACTGTTTTGCGATTTCTCATAATCAGAAAGACTTAGAAAGTTGATAATTGTGGGCAATGTTAGAAATGTCATGAGAAACAAGAATTATGTAAAAGAATTGATGTAAGTCATTGTTTCCAAGAGAAAGGGAGACAGGAGTGTAAAAAAGCGTTGTTTTTGGACGCCAATGAAGAAATGACTATGTTTTGCGATTTCTCCTGCTCAGAAAGACTTAGAAAGTTGATAATTGTGGTCAATGTAAGAAATGTCATGAGAAACAAGAATTATGTAAAAGAATTGATGTAAGTCATTGTTTCCAAGAGAAAGGGAGACATGAGTGTAAAAAAGCGTTGTTTTTTGACGCCAATGAAGAAATGACTGTTTTGCGATTTCTCTTGCTCAGAAAGACTTAGAAAGTTGATAATTGTGGGCAATGTTAGAAATGTCATGAGAAACAAGAATTATGTAAAAGAATTGATGTAAGTCATTGTTTCCAAGAGAAAGGGAGACAGGAGTGTAAAAAAGCGTTGTTTTTGGACGGCAATGAAGAAATGACTATGTTTTGCGATTTCTCTTGCTCAGAAAGACTTAGAAAGTTGATAATTGTGGGCAATGTTAGAAATGTCATGAGAAACAAGAATTATGTAAAAGAATTTATGTAAGTCATTGTTTCCAAGAGAAAGGGAGACAGGAGTGTAAAAAAGCGTTGTTTTTGGACGGCAATGAAGAAATGACTATGTTTTGCGATTTCTCCTGCTCAGAAAGACTTAGAAAGTTGATAATTGTGGGCAATGTTAGAAATGTCATGAGAAACAAGAATTATGTAAAAGAATTGATGTAAGTCATTGTTTCCAAGAGAAAGGGAGACAGGAGTGTAAAAAAGCGTTGTTTTTGGACGCCAATGAAGAAATGACTGTTTTGCGATTTCTCTTGCTCAGAAAGACTTAGAAAGTTGATAATTGTGGGCAATGTTAGAAATGTCATGAGAAACAAGAATTATGTAAAAGAATTGATGTAAGTCATTGTTTCCAAGAGAAAGGGAGACAGGAGTGTAAAAAAGCGTTGTTTTTGAACGGCAATGAAGAAATGACTGTTTTGCGATTTCTCTTGCTCAGAAAGACTTAGAAAGTTGATAATTGTGGGCAATGTTAGAAATGTCATGAGAAACAAGAATTATGTAAAAGAATTGATGTAAGTCATTGTTTTCAAGAGAAAGGGAGACAGGAGTGTAAAAAAGCGTTGTTTTTGGACGCCAATGAAGAAATGACTGTTTTGCGATTTCTCTTGCTCAGAAAGACTTAGAAAGTTGATAATTGTGGGCAATGTTAGAAATGTCATGAGAAACAAGAATTATGTAAAAGAATTGATGTAAGTCATTGTTTCCAAGAGAAAGGGAGACAGGAGTGTAAAAAAGCGTTGTTTTTGGACGCCAATGAAGAAATGACTGTTTTGCGATTTCTCATAATCAGAAAGACTTAGAAAGTTGATAATTGTGGGCAATGTTAGAAATGTCATGAGAAACAAGAATTATGTAAAAGAATTGATGTAAGTCATTGTTTCCAAGAGAAAGGGAGACCGGAGTGTAAAAAAGCATTGTTTTTGGACGGCAATGAAGAAATGACTGTTTTGCGATTTCTCCTGCTCAGAAAGACTTAGAAAGTTGATAATTGTGGGCAATGTTAGAAATGTCATGAGAAATAAGAATTATGTAAAAGAATTGATGTAAGTCATTGTTTCCAAGAGAAAGGGAGACCGGAGTGTAAAGAAGCGTTGTTTTTGGACGGCAATGAAGAAATGACTGTTTTGCGATTTCTCTTGCTCAGAAAGACTTAGAAAGTTGATAATTGTGGGCAATGTTAGAAATGTCATGAGAAATAAGAATTATGTAAAAGAATTGATGTAAGTCATTGTTTCCAAGAGAAAGGGAGACCGGAGTGTAAAAAAGCATTGTTTTTGGACGGCAATGAAGAAATGACTGTTTTGCGATTTCTCTTGCTCAGAAAGACTTAGAAAGTTGATAATTGTGGGCAATGTTAGAAATGTCATGAGAAACAAGAATTATGTAAAAGAATTGATGTAAGTCATCATTGTTTCCAAGAGAAAGGGAGACAGGAGTGTAAAAAAGCGTTGTTTTTGGACGGCAATAAAGAAATGACTATGTTTTGCGATTTCTCCTGCTCAGAAAGACTTAGAAAGTTGATAATTGTGGGCAATGTTAGAAATGTCATGAGAAACAAGAATTATGTAAAAGAATTGATGTAAGTCATTGTTTCCAAGAGAAAGGGAGACAGGAGTGTAAAAAAGCGTTGTTTTTGGACGGCAATAAAGAAATGACTGTTTTGCGATTTCTCTTGCTCAGAAAGACTTAGAAAGTTGATAATTGTGGGCAATGTTAGAAATGTCATGAGAAACAAGAATTATGTAAAAGAATTGGTGTAAGTCATTGTTTCCAAGAGAAAGGTAGACCGGAGTGTAAAAAAGCGTTGTTTTTGGACGGCAATGAAGAAATGACTGTTTTGCGATTTCTCTGGCTCAGAAAGACTTAGAAAGTTGATAATTGTGGGCAATGTTAGAAATGTCATGAGAAACAAGAATTATGTAAAAGAATTGATGTAAGTCATTGTTTCCAAGAGAAAGGGAGACAGGAGTGTAAAAAAGCGTTGTTTTTGGACGCCAATGAAGAAATGACTATGTTTTGCGATTTCTCCTGCTCAGAAAGACTTAGAAAGTTGATAATTGTGGGCAATGTTAGAAATGTCATGAGAAACAAGAATTATGTAAAAGAATTGATGTAAGTCATTGTTTCCAAGAGAAAGGGAGACCGGAGTGTAAAAAAGCATTGTTTTTGGACGGCAATGAAGAAATGACTGTTTTGCGATTTCTCTTGCTCAGAAAGACTTAGAAAGTTGATAATTGTGGGCAATGTTAGAAATGTCATGAGAAATAAGAATTATGTAAAAGAATTGATGTAAGTCATTGTTTCCAAGAGAAAGGGAGACCGGAGTGTAAAGAAGCGTTGTTTATGGACGGCAATGAAGAAATGACTGTTTTGCGATTTCTCTTGCTCAGAAAGACTTAGAAAGTTGATAATTGTGGGCAATGTTAGAAATGTCATGAGAAACAAGAATTATGTAAAAGAATTGATGTAAGTCATTGTTTCCAAGAGAAAGGGAGACCGGAGTGTAAAAAAGCATTGTTTTTGGACGGCAATGAAGAAATGACTGTTTTGCGATTTCTCTTGCTCAGAAAGACTTAGAAAGTTGATAATTGTGGGCAATGTTAGAAATGTCATGAGAAACAAGAATTATGTAAAAGAATTGATGTAAGTCATTGTTTCCAAGAGAAAGGGAGACAGGAGTGTAAAAAAGCGTTGTTTTTGGACGGCAATGAAGAAATGACTATGTTTTGCGATTTCTCCTGCTCAGAAAGACTTAGAAAGTTGATAATTGTGGGCAATGTTAGAAATGTCATGAGAAACAAGAATTATGTAAAAGAATTGATGTAAGTCATTGTTTCCAAGAGAAAGGGAGACCGGAGTGTAAAAAAGCGTTGTTTTTGGACGGCAATGAAGAAATGACTGTTTTGCGATTTCTCCTGCTCAGAAAGACTTAGAAAGTTGATAATTGTGGGCAATGTTAGAAATGTCATGAGAAACAAGAATTATGTAAAAGAATTGATGTAAGTCATTGTTTCCAAGAGAAAGGGAGACCGGAGTGTAAAGAAGCGTTGTTTTTGGACGGCAATGAAGAAATGACTGTTTTGCGATTTCTCTTGCTCAGAAAGACTTAGAAAGTTGATAATTGTGGGCAATGTTAGAAATGTCATGAGAAACAAGAATTATGTAAAAGAATTGATGTAAGTCATTGTTTCCAAGAGAAAGGGAGACAGGAGTGTAAAAAAGCGTTGTTTTGGACGGCAATGAAGAAATGACTATGTTTTGCGATTTCTACTGCTCAGAAAGACTTAGAAAGTTGATAATTGTGGGCAATGTAAGAAATGTCATGAGAAACAAGAATTATGTAAAAGAATTGATGTAAGTCATTGTTTCCAAGAGAAAGGGAGACCGGAGTGTAAAAAAGCGTTGTTTTTGGACGCCAATGAAGAAATGACTGTTTTGCGATTTCTCTTGCTCAGAAAGACTTAGAAAGTTGATAATTGTGGGCAATGTTAGAAATGTCATGAGAAACAAGAATTATGTAAAAGAATTGATGTAAGTCATTGTTTCCAAGAGAAAGGGAGACCGGAGTGTAAAAAAGCATTGTTTTTGGACGGCAATGAAGAAATGACTGTTTTGCGATTTCTCTTGCATCAGAAAGACTTAGAAAGTTGATAATTGTGGGCAATGTTAGAAATGTCATGAGAAACAAGAATTATGTAAAAGAATTGATGTAAGTCATTGTTTCCAAGAGAAAGGGAGACAGGAGTGTAAAAAAGCGTTGTTTTTGGACGGCAATGAAGAAATGACTATGTTTTGCGATTTCTCCTGCTCAGAAAGACTTAGAAAGTTGATAATTGTGGGGCAATGTTAGAAATGTCATGAGAAACAAGAATTATGTAAAAGAATTGATGTAAGTCATTGTTTCCAAGAGAAAGGGAGACCGGAGTGTAAAAAAGCGTTGTTTTTGGACGGCAATGAAGAAATGACTGTTTTGCGATTTCTCCTGCTCAGAAAGACTTAGAAAGTTGATAATTGTGGGCAATGTTAGAAATGTCATGAGAAACAAGAATTATGTAAAAGAATTGATGTAAGTCATTGTTTCCAAGAGAAAGGGAGACAGGAGTGTAAAAAAGCGTTGTTTTTGGACGGCAATGAAGAAATGACTATGTTTTGCGATTTCTCCTGCTCAGAAAGACTTAGAAAGTTGATAATTGTGGGCAATGTTAGAAATGTCATGAGAAACAAGAATTATGTAAAAGAATTGATGTAAGTCATTGTTTCCAAGAGAAAGGGAGACAGGAGTGTAAAAAAGCGTTGTTTTTGGACGGCAATGAAGAAATGACTGTTTTGCGATTTCTCTTGCTCAGAAAGACTTAGAAAGTTGATAATTGTGGGCAATGTTAGAAATGTCATGAGAAACAAGAATTATGTAAAAGAATTGATGTAAGTCATTGTTTCCAAGAGAAAGGGAGACAGGAGTGTAAAAAAGCGTTGTTTTTGGACGGCAATGAAGAAATGACTGTTTTGCGATTTCTCTTGCTCAGAAAGACTTAGAAAGTTGATAATTGTGGGCAATGTTAGAAATGTCATGAGAAACAAGAATTATGTAAAAGAATTGATGTAAGTCATTGTTTCCAAGAGAAAGGGAGACAGGAGTGTAAAAAAGCGTTGTTTTTGGACGGCAATAAAGAAATGACTGTTTTGCGATTTCTCTTGCTCAGAAAGACTTAGAAAGTTGATAATTGTGGGCAATGTTAGAAATGTCATGAGAAACAAGAATTATGTAAACGAATTGATGTAAGTCATTGTTTCCAAGAGAAAGGGAGACCGGAGTGTAAAAAAGCGTTGTTTTTGGACGGCAATGAAGAAATGACTGTTTTGCGATTTCTCTGCTCAGAAAGACTTAGAAAGTTGATAATTGTGGGCAATGTTAGAAATGTCATGAGAAACAAGAATTATGTAAAAGAATTGATGTATGTCATTGTTTCCAAGAGAAAGGGAGACAGGAGTGTAAAAAAGCGTTGTTTTTGGACGCCAATGAAGAAATGACTATGTTTTGCGATTTCTCCTGCTCAGAAAGACTTAGAAAGTTGATAATTGTGGGCAATGTTAGAAATGTCATGAGAAACAAGAATTATGTAAAAGAATTGATGTAAGTCATTGTTTCCAAGAGAAAGGGAGACCGGAGTGTAAAAAAGCATTGTTTTTGGACGGCAATGAAGAAATGACTGTTTTGCGATTTCTCTTGCTCAGAAAGACTTAGAAAGTTGATAATTGTGGGCAATGTTAGAAATGTCATGAGAAATAAGAATTATGTAAAAGAATTGATGTAAGTCATTGTTTCCAAGAGAAAGGGAGACCGGAGTGTAAAGAAGCGTTGTTTTTGGACGGCAATGAAGAAATGACTGTTTTGCGATTTCTCTTGCTCAGAAAGACTTAGAAAGTTGATAATTGTGGGCAATGTTAGAAATGTCATGAGAAACAAGAATTATGTAAAAGAATTGATGCAAGTCATTGTTTCCAAGAGAAAGGGAGACCGGAGTGTAAAAAAGCGTTGTTTTTGGACGGCAATAAAGAAATGACTGTTTTGCGATTTCTCTTGCTCAGAAAGACTTAGAAAGTTGATAATTGTGGGCAATGTTAGAAATGTCATGAGAAACAAGAATTATGTAAACGAATTGATGTAAGTCATTGTTTCCAAGAGAAAGGGAGACCGGAGTGTAAAAAAGCGTTGTTTTTGGACGGCAATGAAGAAATGACTGTTTTGCGATTTCTCTGGCTCAGAAAGACTTAGAAAGTTGATAATTGTGGGCAATGTTAGAAATGTCATGAGAAACAAGAATTATGTAAAAGAATTGATGTATGTCATTGTTTCCAAGAGAAAGGGAGACAGGAGTGTAAAAAAGCGTTGTTTTTGGACGCCAATGAAGAAATGACTATGTTTTGCGATTTCTCCTGCTCAGAAAGACTTAGAAAGTTGATAATTGTGGGCAATGTTAGAAATGTCATGAGAAACAAGAATTATGTAAAAGAATTGATGTAAGTCATTGTTTCCAAGAGAAAGGGAGACCGGAGTGTAAAAAAGCATTGTTTTTGGACGGCAATGAAGAAATGACTGTTTTGCGATTTCTCTTGCTCAGAAAGACTTAGAAAGTTGATAATTGTGGGCAATGTTAGAAATGTCATGAGAAATAAGAATTATGTAAAAGAATTGATGTAAGTCATTGTTTCCAAGAGAAAGAGAGACCGGAGTGTAAAGAAGCGTTGTTTTTGGACGGCAATGAAGAAATGACTGTTTTGCGATTTCTCTTGCTCAGAAAGACTTAGAAAGTTGATAATTGTGGGCAATGTTAGAAATGTCATGAGAAACAAGAATTATGTAAAAGAATTGATGTAAGTCATTGTTTCCAAGAGAAAGGGAGACCGGAGTGTAAAAAAGCATTGTTTTTGGACGGCAATGAAGAAATGACTGTTTTGCGATTTCTCTTGCTCAGAAAGACTTAGAAAGTTGATAATTGTGGGCAATGTTAGAAATGTCATGAGAAACAAGAATTATGTAAAAGAATTGATGTAAGTCATTGTTTCCAAGAGAAAGGGAGACAGGAGTGTAAAAAAGCGTTGTTTTTGGACGGCAATAAAGAAATGACTATGTTTTGCGATTTCTCCTGCTCAGAAAGACTTAGAAAGTTGATAATTGTGGGCAATGTTAGAAATGTCATGAGAAACAAGAATTATGTAAAAGAATTGATGTAAGTCATTGTTTCCAAGAGAAAGGGAGACAGGAGTGTAAAAAAAGCGTTGTTTTTGGACGGCAATAAAGAAATGACTGTTTTGCGATTTCTATTGCTCAGAAAGACTTAGAAAGTTGATAATTGTGGGCAATGTTAGAAATGTCATGAGAAACAAGAATTATGTAAAAGAATTGATGTAAGTCATTGTTTCCAAGAGAAAGGTAGACCGGAGTGTAAAAAAGCGTTGTTTTTGGACGGCAATGAAGAAATGACTGTTTTGCGATTTCTCTGGCTCAGAAAGACTTAGAAAGTTGATAATTGTGGGCAATGTTAGAAATGTCATGAGAAACAAGAATTATGTAAAAGAATTGATGTAAGTCATTGTTTCCAAGAGAAAGGGAGACAGGAGTGTAAAAAAGCGTTGTTTTTGGACGCCAATGAAGAAATGACTATGTTTTGCGATTTCTCCTGCTCAGAAAGACTTAGAAAGTTGATAATTGTGGGCAATGTTAGAAATGTCATGAGAAACAAGAATTATGTAAAAGAATTGATGTAAGTCATTGTTTCCAAGAGAAAGGGAGACCGGAGTGTAAAAAAGCATTGTTTTTGGACGGCAATGAAGAAATGACTGTTTTGCGATTTCTCTTGCTCAGAAAGACTTAGAAAGTTGATAATTGTGGGCAATGTTAGAAATGTCATGAGAAATAAGAATTATGTAAAAGAATTGATGTAAGTCATTGTTTCCAAGAGAAAGGGAGACCGGAGTGTAAAGAAGCGTTGTTTTTGGACGGCAATGAAGAAATGACTGTTTTGCGATTTCTCTTGCTCAGAAAGACTTAGAAAGTTGATAATTGTGGGCAATGTTAGAAATGTCATGAGAAACAAGAATTATGTAAAAGAATTGATGTAAGTCATTGTTTCCAAGAGAAAGGGAGACCGGAGTGTAAAAAAGCATTGTTTTTGGACGGCAATGAAGAAATGACTGTTTTGCGATTTCTCTTGCTCAGAAAGACTTAGAAAGTTGATAATTGTGGGCAATGTTAGAAATGTCATGAGAAACAAGAATTATGTAAAAGAATTGATGTAAGTCATTGTTTCCAAGAGAAAGGGAGACAGGAGTGTAAAAAAGCGTTGTTTTTGGACGGCAATGAAGAAATGACTGTTTTGCGATTTCTCTTGCTCAGAAAGACTTAGAAAGTTGATAATTGTGGGCAATGTTAGAAATGTCATGAGAAACAAGAATTATGTAAAAGAATTGATGTAAGTCATTGTTTCCAAGAGAAAGGGAGACCGGAGTGTAAAAAAGCGTTGTTTTTGGACGGCAATGAAGAAATGACTGTTTTGCGATTTCTCCTGCTCAGAAAGACTTAGAAAGTTGATAATTGTGGGCAATGTTAGAAATGTCATGAGAAACAAGAATTATGTAAAAGAATTGATGTAAGTCATTGTTTCCAAGAGAAAGGGAGACCGGAGTGTAAAGAAGCGTTGTTTTTGGACGGCAATGAAGAAATGACTGTTTTGCGATTTCTCTTGCTCAGAAAGACTTAGAAAGTTGATAATTGTGGGCAATGTTAGAAATGTCATGAGAAACAAGAATTATGTAAAAGAATTGATGTAAGTCATTGTTTCCAAGAGAAATGGAGACCGGAGTGTAAAGAAGCGTTGTTTTTAGACGGCAATGAAGAAATGACTGTTTTGCGATTTCTCTTGCTCAGAAAGACTTAGAAAGTTGATAATTGTGGGCAATGTTAGAAATGTCATGAGAAACAAGAATTATGTAAAAGAATTGATGTAAGTCATTGTTTCCAATAGAAAGGGAGACCGGAGTGTAAAAAAGCATTGTTTTTGGACGGCAATGAAGAAATGACTGTTTTGCGATTTCTCTTGCTCAGAAAGACTTAGAAAGTAGATAATTGTGGGCAATGTTAGAAATGTCATGAGAAACAAGAATTATGTAAAAGAATTGATGTAAGTCATTGTTTCCAAGAGAAAGGGAGACAGGAGTGTAAAAAAGCGTTGTTTTTGGACGGCAATAAAGAAATGACTGTTTTGCGATTTCTATTGCTCAGAAAGACTTAGAAAGTTGATAATTGTGGGCAATGTTAGAAATGTCATGAGAAACAAGAATTATGTAAAAGAATTGATGTAAGTCATTGTTTCCAAGAGAAAGGTAGACCGGAGTGTAAAAAAGCGTTGTTTTTGGACGGCAATGAAGAAATGACTGTTTTGCGATTTCTCTGGCTCAGAAAGACTTAGAAAGTTGATAATTGTGGGCAATGTTAGAAATGTCATGAGAAACAAGAATTATGTAAAAGAATTGATGTAAGTCATTGTTTCCAAGAGAAAGGGAGACAGGAGTGTAAAAAAGCGTTGTTTTTGGACGCCAATGAAGAAATGACTATGTTTTGCGATTTCTCCTGCTCAGAAAGACTTAGAAAGTTGATAATTGTGGGCAATGTTAGAAATGTCATGAGAAACAAGAATTATGTAAAAGAATTGATGTAAGTCATTGTTTCCAAGAGAAAGGGAGACCGGAGTGTAAAAAAGCGTTGTTTTTGGACGGCAATGAAGAAATGACTGTTTTGCGATTTCTCCTGCTCAGAAAGACTTAGAAAGTTGATAATTGTGGGCAATGTTAGAAATGTCATGAGAAACAAGAATTATGTAAAAGAATTGATGTAAGTCATTGTTTCCAAGAGAAAGGGAGACCGGAGTGTAAAGAAGCGTTGTTTTTGGACGGCAATGAAGAAATGACTGTTTTGCGATTTCTCTTGCTCAGAAAGACTTAGAAAGTTGATAATTGTGGGCAATGTTAGAAATGTCATGAGAAACAAGAATTATGTAAAAGAATTGATGTAAGTCATTGTTTCCAAGAGAAATGGAGACCGGAGTGTAAAGAAGCGTTGTTTTTAGACGGCAATGAAGAAATGACTGTTTTGCGATTTCTCTTGCTCAGAAAGACTTAGAAAGTTGATAATTGTGGGCAATGTTAGAAATGTCATGAGAAACAAGAATTATGTAAAAGAATTGATGTAAGTCATTGTTTCCAAGAGAAAGGGAGACCGGAGTGTAAAAAAGCATTGTTTTTGGACGGCAATGAAGAAATGACTGTTTTGCGATTTCTCTTGCTCAGAAAGACTTAGAAAGTTGATAATTGTGGGCAATGTTAGAAATGTCATGAGAAACAAGAATTATGTAAAAGAATTGATGTAAGTCATTGTTTCCAAGAGAAAGGGAGACAGGAGTGTAAAAAAGCGTTGTTTTTGGACGGCAATAAAGAAATGACTGTTTTGCGATTTCTATTGCTCAGAAAGACTTAGAAAGTTGATAATTGTGGGCAATGTTAGAAATGTCATGAGAAACAAGAATTATGTAAAAGAATTGATGTAAGTCATTGTTTCCAAGAGAAAGGTAGACCGGAGTGTAAAAAAGCGTTGTTTTTGGACGGCAATGAAGAAATGACTGTTTTGCGATTTCTCTGGCTCAGAAAGACTTAGAAAGTTGATAATTGTGGGCAATGTTAGAAATGTCATGAGAAACAAGAATTATGTAAAAGAATTGATGTAAGTCATTGTTTCCAAGAGAAAGGGAGACAGGAGTGTAAAAAAGCGTTGTTTTTGGACGCCAATGAAGAAATGACTATGTTTTGCGATTTCTCCTGCTCAGAAAGACTTAGAAAGTTGATAATTGTGGGCAATGTTAGAAATGTCATGAGAAACAAGAATTATGTAAAAGAATTGATGTAAGTCATTGTTTCCAAGAGAAAGGGAGACCGGAGTGTAAAAAAGCATTGTTTTTGGACGGCAATGAAGAAATGACTGTTTTGCGATTTCTCTTGCTCAGAAAGACTTAGAAAGTTGATAATTGTGGGCAATGTTAGAAATGTCATGAGAAATAAGAATTATGTAAAAGAATTGATGTAAGTCATTGTTTCCAAGAGAAAGGGAGACCGGAGTGTAAAGAAGCGTTGA
>NW_027448461.1:0-39565 GCF_038048845.1 Mixophyes fleayi
TTTCTTGTTTCTCATGACATTTCTAACATTGCCCACAATTATTAACTTTCTAAGTCTTTCTGAGCAAGAGAAATCGCAAAAGAGTCATTTCTTCATTGCCGTCCAAAAACAACGCTTTTTTACACTCCGGTCTCCTTTTCTCTTGGAAACAATGACTTACATCAATTCTTTTATATAATTCTTGTTTCTCATGACATTTCTAACATTGCCCACAATTATCAACTTTCTAAGTCTTTCTGAGCAGGAGAAATCGCAAAACATAGTCATTTCTTCATTGGCGTCCAAAATCAACGCTTTTTTACACTCCTGTCTCCCTTTCTCTTGGAAACAATGACTTACATCAATTCTTTTACATAATTCTTGTTTCTCATGACATTTCTTACATTGCCCACAATTATCAACTTTCTTAGTCTTTCTGAGCAGGAGAAATCGCAAAACATAGTCATTTCTTCATTGCCGTCCAAAAACAACGCTTTTTTACACTCCTGTCTCCCTTTCTCTTGGAAACAATGACTTACATCAATTCTTTTACATAATTCTTTTTTCTCATGACATTTCTAACATTGCCCACAATTATCAACTTTCTAAGTCTTTCTGAGCAAGAGAAATCGCAAAACAGTCATTTCTTCATTGCCGTCCAAAAACAACGCTTTTTTACACTCCGGTCTCCCTTTCTCTTGGAAACAATGACTTACATCAATTCTTTTACATAATTCTTGTTTCTCATGACATTTCTAACATTGCCCACAATTATCAACTTTCTAAGTCTTTCTGAGCAGGAGAAATCGCAAAACATAGTCATTTCTTCATTGGCGTCCAAAAACAACGCTTTTTTACACTCCTGTCTCCCTTTCTCTTGGAAACAATGACTTACATCAATTCTTTTACATAATTCTTGTTTCTCATGACATTTCTAACATTGCCCACAATTATCAACTTTCTTAGTCTTTTTGAGCAGGAGAAATCGCAAAACATAGTCATTTCTTCATTGCCGTCCAAAAACAACGCTTTTTTACACTTCTGTCTCCCTTTCTCTTGGAAACAATGACTTACATCAATTCTTTTACATAATTCTTGTTTCTCATGACATTTCTAACATTGCCCACAATTATCAACTTTCTAAGTCTTTCTGAGCAAGAGAAATCGCAAAAGAGTCATTTCTTCATTGGCGTCCAAAAACAACGCTTTTTTACACTCCTGTTTCCCTTTCTCTTGGAAACAATGACTTACATCAATTCTTTTACATAATTCTTGTTTCTCATGACATTTCTTACATTGCCCACAATTATCAACTTTCTAAGTCTTTCTGAGAAGGAGAAATCGCAAAACATAGTCATTTCTTCATTGCCGTCCAAAAACAACGCTTTTTTACACTCCTGTCTCCCTTTCTCTTGGAAACAATGACTTACATCAATTCTTTTACATAATTCTTTTTTCTCATGACATTTCTAACATTGCCCACAATTATCAACTTTCTAAGTCTTTCTGAGCAAGAGAAATCGCAAAACAGTCATTTCTTCATTGCCGTCCAAAAACAACGCTTTTTTACACTCCGGTCTCCCTTTCTCTTGGAAACAATGACTTACATCAATTCTTTTACATAATTCTTTTTTCTCATGACATTTCTAACATTGCCCACAATTATCAACTTTCTAAGTCTTTCTGAGCAAGAGAAATCGCAAAACAGTCATTTCTTCATTGGCGTCCAAAAACAACGCTTTTTTACACTCCTGTCTCCCTTTCTCTTGGAAACAATGACTTACATCAATTCTTTTACATAATTCTTGTTTCTCATGACATTTCTAACATTGCCCACAATTATCAACTTTCTAAGTCTTTCTGAGCAAGAGAAATCGCAAAACAGTCATTTCTTCATTGCCGTCCAAAAACAACGCTTTTTTACACTCCGGTCTCCCTTTCTCTTGGAAACAATGACTTACATCAATTCTTTTACATAATTCTTGTTTCTCATGACATTTCTAACATTGCCCACAATTATCAACTTTCTAAGTCTTTCTGAGCCAGAGAAATCGCAAAAGAGTCATTTCTTCATTGGCGTCCAAAAACAACGCTTTTTTACACTCCTGTCTCCCTTTCTCTTGGAAACAATGACTTACATCAATTCTTTTACATAATTCTTGTTTCTCATGACATTTCTTACATTGCCCACAATTATCAACTTTCTAAGTCTTTCTGAGAAGGAGAAATCGCAAAACATAGTCATTTCTTCATTGCCGTCCAAAAACAACGCTTTTTTACACTCCTGTCTCCCTTTCTCTTGGAAACAATGACTTACATCAATTCTTTTACATAATTCTTGTTTCTCATGACATTTCTAACATTGCCCACAATTATCAACTTTCTAAGTCTTTCTGAGCAAGAGAAATCGCAAAAGAGTCATTTCTTCATTGCCGTCAAAAAACAACGCTTTTTTACACTCCGGACTCCCTTTCTCTTGGAAACAATGACTTACATCAATTCTTTTACATAATTCTTGTTTCTCATGACATTTCTAACATTGCCCACAATTATCAACTTTCTAAGTCTTTCTGAGCAGGAGAAATCGCAAAACATAGTCATTTCTTCATTGGCGTCCGAAATCAACGCTTTTTTACACTCCTGTCTCCCTTTCTCTTGGAAACAATGACTTACATCAATTCTTTTACATAATTCTTGTTTCTCATGACATTTCTATCATTGCCCACAATTATCAACTTTCTAAGTCTTTCTGAGCAAGAGAAATCGCAAAAGAGTCATTTCTTCATTGGCGTCCAAAAACATCGCTTTTTTACACTCCTGTCTCCCTTTCTCTTGGAAACAATGACTTACATCAATTCTTTTACATAATTCTTGTTTCTCATGACATTTCTAACATTGCCCACAATTATCAACTTTCTAAGTCTTTCTGAGCAAGAGAAATCGTAAAACAGTCATTTCTTCATTGGCGTCCAAAAACAACGCTTTTTTACACTCCTGTCTCCCTTTCTCTTGGAAACAATGACTTACATCAATTCTTTTACATAATTCTTGTTTCTCATGACATTTCTAACATTGCCCACAATTATCAACTTTCTAAGTCTTTCTGAGCAAGAGAAATCGCAAAACAGTCATTTCTTCATTGCCGTCCAAAAACAACGCTTTTTTACACTCCGGTCTCCCTTTCTCTTGGAAACAATGACTTACATCAATTCTTTTACATAATTCTTGTTTCTCATGACATTTCTAACATTGCCCACAATTATCAACTTTCTAAGTCTTTCTGAGCAGGAGAAATCGCAAAACAGTCATTTCTTCATTGGCATCCAAAAACAACGCTTTTTTACACTCCTGTCTCCCTTTCTCTTGGAAACAATGACTTACATCAATTCTTTTACATAATTCTTGTTTCTCATGACATTTCTTACATTGCCCACAATTATCAACTTTCTAAGTCTTTCTGAGCAGGAGAAATCGCAAAACATAGTCATTTCTTCATTGCCGTCCAAAAACAACGCTTTTTTACACTCCTGTCTCCCTTTCTCTTGGAAACAATGACTTACATCAATTCTTTTACATAATTCTTGTTTCTCATGACATTTCTAACATTGCCCACAATTATTAACTTTCTAAGTCTTTCTGAGCAAGAGAAATCGCAAAAGAGTCATTTCTTCATTGCCGTCCAAAAACAACGCTTTTTTACACTCCGGTCTCCTTTTCTCTTGGAAACAATGACTTACATCAATTCTTTTACATAATTCTTGTTTCTCATGACATTTCTAACATTGCCCACAATTATCAACTTTCTAAGTCTTTCTGAGCAGGAGAAATCGCAAAACATAGTCATTTCTTCATTGGCGTCCAAAATCAACGCTTTTTTACACTCCTGTCTCCCTTTCTCTTGGAAACAATGACTTACATCAATTCTTTTACATAATTCTTGTTTCTCATGACATTTCTAACATTGCCCACAATTATCAACTTTCTTAGTCTTTCTGAGCAGGAGAAATCGCAAAACATAGTCATTTCTTCATTGCCGTCCAAAAACAACGCTTTTTTACACTCCTGTCTCCCTTTCTCTTGGAAACAATGACTTACATCAATTCTTTTACATAATTCTTTTTTCTCATGACATTTCTAACATTGCCCACAATTATCAACTTTCTAAGTCTTTCTGAGCAAGAGAAATCGCAAAACAGTCATTTCTTCATTGCCGTCCAAAAACAACGCTTTTTTACACTCCGGTCTCCCTTTCTCTTGGAAACAATGACTTACATAAATTCTTTTACATAATTCTTGTTTCTCATGACATTTCTAACATTGCCCACAATTATCAACTTTCTAAGTCTTTCTGAGCAGGAGAAATCGCAAAACAGTCATTTCTTCATTGGCATCCAAAAACAACGCTTTTTTACACTCCTGTCTCCCTTTCTCTTGGAAACAATGACTTACATCAATTCTTTTACATAATTCTTGTTTCTCATGACATTTCTTACATTGCCCACAATTATCAACTTTCTAAGTCTTTCTGAGCAGGAGAAATCGCAAAACATAGTCATTTCTTCATTGCCGTCCAAAAACAACGCTTTTTTACACTCCTGTCTCCCTTTCTCTTGGAAACAATGACTTACATCAATTCTTTTACATAATTCTTGTTTCTCATGACATTTCTAACATTGCCCACAATTATTAACTTTCTAAGTCTTTCTGAGCAAGAGAAATCGCAAAAGAGTCATTTCTTCATTGCCGTCCAAAAACAACGCTTTTTTACACTCCGGTCTCCTTTTCTCTTGGAAACAATGACTTACATCAATTCTTTTACATAATTCTTGTTTCTCATGACATTTCTAACATTGCCCACAATTATCAACTTTCTAAGTCTTTCTGAGCAGGAGAAATCGCAAAACATAGTCATTTCTTCATTGGCGTCCAAAATCAACGCTTTTTTACACTCCTGTCTCCCTTTCTCTTGGAAACAATGACTTACATCAATTCTTTTACATAATTCTTGTTTCTCATGACATTTCTAACATTGCCCACAATTATCAACTTTCTTAGTCTTTCTGAGCAGGAGAAATCGCAAAACATAGTCATTTCTTCATTGCCGTCCAAAAACAACGCTTTTTTACACTCCTGTCTCCCTTTCTCTTGGAAACAATGACTTACATCAATTCTTTTACATAATTCTTTTTTCTCATGACATTTCTAACATTGCCCACAATTATCAACTTTCTAAGTCTTTCTGAGCAAGAGAAATCGCAAAACAGTCATTTCTTCATTGCCGTCCAAAAACAACGCTTTTTTACACTCCGGTCTCCCTTTCTCTTGGAAACAATGACTTACATAAATTCTTTTACATAATTCTTGTTTCTCATGACATTTCTAACATTGCCCACAATTATCAACTTTCTAAGTCTTTCTGAGCAGGAGAAATCGCAAAACATAGTCATTTCTTCATTGGCGTCCAAAAACAACGCTTTTTTACACTCCTGTCTCCCTTTCTCTTGGAAACAATGACTTACATCAATTCTTTTACATAATTCTTGTTTCTCATGACATTTCTAACATTGCCCACAATTATCAACTTTCTTAGTCTTTCTGAGCAGGAGAAATCGCAAAACATAGTCATTTCTTCATTGCCGTCCAAAAACAACGCTTTTTTATACTTCTGTCTCCCTTTCTCTTGGAAACAATGACTTACATCAATTCTTTTACATAATTCTTGTTTCTCATGACATTTCTAACATTGCCCACAATTATCAACTTTCTAAGTCTTTCTGAGCAAGAGAAATCGCAAAAGAGTCATTTCTTCATTGGCGTCCAAAAACAACGCTTTTTTACACTCCTGTCTCCCTTTCTCTTGCAAACAATGACTTACATCAATTCTTTTACATAATTCTTGTTTCTCATGACATTTCTTACATTGCCCACAATTATCAACTTTCTAAGTCTTTCTGAGAAGGAGAAATCGCAAAACATAGTCATTTCTTCATTGCCGTCCAAAAACAACGCTTTTTTACACTCCTGTCTCCCTTTCTCTTGGAAACAATGACTTACATCAATTCTTTTACATAATTCTTTTTTCTCATGACATTTCTAACATTGCCCTCAATTATCAACTTTCTAAGTCTTTCTGAGCAAGAGAAATCGCAAAACAGTCATTTCTTCATTGCCGTCCAAAAACAACGCTTTTTTACACTCCGGTCTCCCTTTCTCTTGGAAACAATGACTTACATCAATTCTTTTACATAATTCTTGTTTCTCATGACATTTCTAACATTGCCCACAATTATCAACTTTCTAAGTCTTTCTGAGCAGGAGAAATCGCAAAACATAGTCATTTCTTCATTGCCGTCCAAAAACAACGCTTTTTTACACTCCTGTCTCCCTTTCTCTTGGAAACAATGACTTACATAAATTCTTTTACATAATTCTTGTTTCTCATGACACTTCTAACATTGCCCACAATTATCAACTTTCTAAGTCTTTCTGAGCAAGAGAAATCGCAAAACAGTCATTTCTTCATTGGCGTCCAAAAACAACGCTTTTTTACACTCCTGTCTCCCTTTCTCTTGGAAACAATGACTTACATCAATTCTTTTACATAATTCTTGTTTGTCATGACATTTCTAACATTGCCCACAATTATCAACTTTCTAAGTCTTTCTGAGCAAGAGAAATCGCAAAACAGTCATTTCTTCATTGCCGTCCAAAAACAACGCTTTTTTACACTCCGGTCTCCCTTTCTCTTGGAAACAATGACTTACATCAATTCTTTTACATAATTCTTGTTTCTCATGACATTTCTAACATTGCCCACAATTATCAACTTTCTTAGTCTTTCTGAGCAGGAGAAATCGCAAAACATAGTCATTTCTTCATTGCCGTCCAAAAAACAACGCTTTTTTACACTTCTGTCTCCCTTTCTCTTTGAAACAATGACTTACATCAATTCTTTTACATAATTCTTGTTTCTCATGACATTTCTAACATTGCCCACAATTATCAACTTTCTAAGTCTTTCTGAGCCAGAGAAATCGCAAAAGAGTCATTTCTTCATTGGCGTCCAAAAACAACGCTTTTTTACACTCCTGTCTCCCTTTCTCTTGGAAACAATGACTTACATCAATTCTTTTACATATTTCTTGTTTCTCATGACATTTCTTACATTGCCCACAATTATCAACTTTCTAAGTCTTTCTGAGAAGGAGAAATCGCAAACATAGTCATTTCTTCATTGCCGTCCAAAAACAACGCTTTTTTACACTCCTGTCTCCCTTTCTCTTGGAAACAATGACTTACATCAATTCTTTTACATAATTCTTGTTTCTCATGACATTTCTAACATTGCCCACAATTATCAACTTTCTAAGTCTTTCTGAGCAAGAGAAATCGCAAAAGAGTCATTTCTTCATTGCCGTCCAAAAACAACGCTTTTTTACACTCCGGTCTCCCTTTCTCTTGGAAACAATGACTTACATCAATTCTTTTACATAATTCTTGTTTCTCATGACATTTCTAACATTGCCCACAATTATCAACTTTCTAAGTCTTTCTGAGCAGGAGAAATCGCAAAACATAGTCATTTCTTCATTGGCGTCCAAAATCAACGCTTTTTTACACTCCTGTCTCCCTTTCTCTTGGAAACAATGACTTACATCAATTCTTTTACATAATTCTTGTTTCTCATGACATTTCTATCATTGCCCACAATTATCAACTTTCTAAGTCTTTCTGAGCAAGAGAAATCGCAAAAGAGTCATTTCTTCATTGGCGTCCAAAAACATCGCTTTTTTACACTCCTGTCTCCCTTTCTCTTGGAAACAATGACTTACATCAATTCTTTTACATAATTCTTGTTTCTCATGACATTTCTAACATTGCCCACAATTATCAACTTTCTAAGTCTTTCTGAGCAAGAGAAATCGCAAAACAGTCATTTCTTCATTGGCGTCCAAAAACAACGCTTTTTTACACTCCTGTCTCCCTTTCTCTTGGAAACAATGACTTACATCAATTCTTTTACATAATTCTTGTTTCTCATGACATTTCTTACATTGTCCACAATTATCAACTTTCTAAGTCTTTCTGAGCAGGAGAAATCGCAAAACATAGTCATTTCTTCATTGCCGTCCAAAAACAACGCTTTTTTACACTCCTGTCTCCCTTTCTCTTGGAAACAATGACTTACATCAATTCTTTTACATAATTCTTGTTTCTCATGACATTTCTAACATTGCCCACATTTATCAACTTTCTAAGTCTTTCTGAGCAGGAGAAATCGCAAAACATAGTCATTTCTTCATTGCCGTCCAAAAACAACGCTTTTTTACACTCCTGTCTCCCTTTCTCTTGGAAACAATGACTTACATCAATTCTTTTACATAATTCTTGTTTCTCATGACATTTCTAACATTGCCCACATTTATCAACTTTCTAAGTCTTTCTGAGCAGGAGAAATCGCAAAACATAGTCATTTCTTCATTGCCGTCCAAAAACAACGCTTTTTTACACTCCTGTCTCCCTTTCTCTTGGAAACAATGACTTACATCAATTCTTTTACATAATTCTTGTTTCTCATGACATTTCTAACATTGCCCACAATTATCAACTTTTTAAGTCTTTCTGAGCAGGAGAAATCGCAAAACATAGTCATTTCTTCATTGCCGTCCAAAAACAACGCTTTTTTTACACTCCTGTCTCCCTTTCTCTTGGAAACAATGACTTACATCAATTCTTTTACATAATTCTTGTTTCTCATGACATTTCTAACATTGCCCACAATTATCAACTTTCTAAGTCTTTCTGAGCAAGAGAAATCGCAAAACAGTCATTTCTTCATTGCCGTCCAAAAACAACGCTTTTTTACACTCCGGTCTCCCTTTCTCTTGGAAACAATGACTTACATCAATTCTTTTACATAATTCTTGTTTCTCATGACATTTCTAACATTGCCCACAATTATCAACTTTCTTAGTCTTTCTGAGCAGGAGAAATTGCAAAACATAGTCATTTCTGCTGAGTGCACAGGAGATCTCTGCTGGAGACCTGTGTGATAGCTTCTTGTGTCCGGTGCAGAAATAGCAGCTAGTTCTATGGGGAGACGTATGTGGGGTTAGACGTGTGTGATTTCTGCACTAAGTGGGATTTTCTCACAAAGTGGACGAAAATGCACAGTTAGACAACACAGCAACTAATCCTCATCTTTCTCTTCTCTTTTCATCTTCAGGTATGTTCATCCATGCTGCTACTACTACTACTCTGATCATTATTCTGTGAATTTCATCCCTGCAATCTGTGTTTAAGTATGTTCATCCATGCTGCTACTACTACTACTCTGATCATTATTCTGTGAATTTCATCCCTGCAATCTGTGTTTAAGTATGTTCATCCATGCTGCTACTACTACTACTCTGATCATTATTCTGTGAATTTCATCCCTGCAATCTGTGTTTAAGTATGTTCATCCATGCTGCTACTACTACTACTCTGATCATTATTCTGTGAATTTCATCCCTGCAATCTGTGTTTAAGTATGTTCATCCATGCTGCTACTACTACTACTCTGATCATTATTCTGTGAATTTCATCCCTGCAATCTGTGTTTAAGTATGTTCATCCATGCTGCTACTACTACTACTCTGATCATTATTCTGTGAATTTCATCCCTGCAATCTGTGTTTAAGTATGTTCATCCATGCTGCTACTACTACTACTCTGATCATTATTCTGTGAATTTCATCCCTGCAACCTGTGTTTAAGTATGTTCATCCATGCTGCTACTACTACTACTCTGATCATTATTCTGTGAATTTCATCCCTGCAATCTGTGTTTAAGTATGTTATAGGAAACTGTTATCTGTTTAAACTTAGGTTGGCACAGTCTTTTATTGCTGCCTAATTTATGATAGGTATCTGGCCTCTATCCTTTCCCACAAATGTTTTCTTTTCCTTTGATTAGCTGACCAATTAGCACATCTGTAGTGTATTCCTAAATTAGACTGACTACATCTTAGCTTCATTCTATGGGGAGACGTATGTGGGGTTAGACGTGTGTGATTTCTGCACTAAGTGGGATTTTCTCACAAAGTGGACGAAAATGCACAGTTAGACAACACAGTTGGACAAACATTGGACTACATTTGACTTGATTTTACTCCCAGCAATAAGCAACATCTGCCACAGCCTATTTCTGCACTACTTGTCTATTTATATGGAATACTGCTAAGAGGTAATTCTTAAAATACCCTTGCTTTTTGCTTTTACCCCTTTTATCACAATGTTTCACAAATTGCTTTTCTTAGTCTCATTTCATGGCATGATCTTTAGGACTGTTTCATCTTTCACCCCTCCACCAACACACAAATTTGTTCATATTGCACCTGCATTACTCCACTCACCTCTATTTAACACCCATGAACTGTTGTCCTATTTATTATCTCTAACAAGTACAGCCTCCACCTGTCGCCAGAAAATAAAAGGCCACACATCTTACAATCCCCTTGCCTATCTTTCGCTCACTCTGCTTCTATTAGCTGGTGATATATCACCTAATCCAGGTCCCCCACACTCCTCACACACACATACATCAGAACACTACCGTTCTATAGCAAACCTCAAACACATCACCTGTCTACCCTCTCTTCCCAAGTCCTTTAAATGTGCCCTTTGGAATGCACGATCTGTTTGTAACAAACTTACCTCCATTCATGATCTCTTCCTCTCAAAAAACCTCAACCTTCTGGCAATAACAGAAACATGGCTCATGCAATCAGACACTGCCTCACCTGCAGCACTTTCACATGGTGGCCTCCATCTCACCCACACCTCCAGACCTGAAGGCAGACAAGGAGGTGGGGTTGGACTACTTCTCTCCCCACAGTGCACATACACAGTTCTACCAAATGTCCCATCACTCACGTTCACATCTTTTGAAGTACATGCTATTCGCATTTTTAATCCATTCTCCCTACGTGTTGCGGTGATCTATCGTCCCCCTGGAGCACACCAACAATTTATTGAGGATTTCTCTGCATGGCTCCCTCACTTCTTATCTTCAGACATCCCCACCATCATCATGGGTGACTTCAACATCCCCATTGATAACCCACCTTCCAAAGCTGCTTCCAAACTACTCTCTCTAACATCCTCACTTGACCTCTCCCAGTGGATTGAATCATCTACTCATAAGGATGGCCACTGCCTTGATCTTGTTTTCTCTAGACTATGCTCAGTTTCTAATTTTATTAATACACCCTTCCCCCTCTCGGATCATCACCTTATCAGCTACACTCTCACCCCCACTGCTCTAACCTCTCTACTGTCTAACTCTACCAAGCCTCCTCATACTCGTAGAAATCTTAATTCTATTAATCTTCAACAATTTTCCACCTCTCTCCAACACCTTCTCTCCCCTATCTCTACATTCTCATCCCCTGAGATGGCAGTACCTCATTTTCACCTAACCTTAGCAACGGCCCTTGATCAAGTGGCTCCAGCGACACTACATACTACACGTCGACTTCGATGTCAACCGTGGCACACCAAAGCAACACGAAATCTTCAAAAACTGTCCCGTAAAGCAGAACGTCACTGGCGTAAATCTCGAAGCTCTAATGACTTCTTCACATATACTTCTGTCTACCACTCCTATCGAAATGCTCTGGACACTGCAAAACAAACATACTTTCAATCTCTTATCTATGCTCAGGCTTCTAACCCCAAACGCCTTTTCAATACATTTAATCATCTTCTCAATCCTCCCACCCCGAACCCTCCATCTACTATCAGTGCTCAGGATCTTGCTTCCTACTTCAAGGACAAGATTGACAAGATCAGACTAGAAATGGTATCCTCCTCCTCAACAAGCCATCAGCTCATTTCCTTCCCACTACCCTCTGACACCCTTTCTTCATTTGACCCCACAAATGAAGAGGAAATTTCTACGCTCTTCTTATCTTCCTACTCTACCTCCTGTCCTCTTGATCCTATTCCCTCGCAAATTGGTAGATCCCTGTCTTCTGTGCTCATTTCACCTCTAACTCAAATCTGTAATCTCTCACTCTCTACTGGCATCTTTCCATCACTATACAAGCATGCAGTGATTACTCCTATTCTAAAAAAACAAAACTCCGACCCAAACTCTCTCTCAAATTACCGTCCCATCTCTCAGCTCCCTTGCCCCTCCAAGCTTCTAGAGAGACTTGCCTACACTCGCCTCACACGCTTTCTTTCCGCAAACAACCTGTTGGATCCTCTTCAGTCTGGCTTTCGTTCTCAACACTCCACAGAGACTGCGCTGACCAAGGTTGTTAATGATCTGATCACTGCTAAGACTGAACGCCATTACTCTCTCCTAATTCTCCTTGATCTCTCGGCTGCATTTGACACCGTTGACCACTCTCTTCTCATACAAACGCTGCAATCCCTAGGTCTTCAAGACACAGTTTTATCCTGGTTCTCATCTTACCTCTCTAATCGCTCTTTCACTGTTAATTTCTCTGGAGCCACATCTGCTCCGCTTCCCCTATCAGTTGGAGTACCACAAGGCTCGGTGCTAGGTCCTCTGCTGTTCTCTATCTATACCGCTTCTCTTGGAAATCTAATAAGTTCCTTTGGCTTTCAGTATCATCTCTATGCGGATGATACCCAAATCTATCTATCCTCTCCTGATATCTCGACATCTGTGTTGTCCCGTGTAACTGACTGTCTTTCTGCCATTTCATCTTGGATGTCCTCTCGTCAACTCAAACTTAATCTTTCTAAAACAGAGTTAATAATATTCCCACCCGCCAACAAGAGCATACCTGACATTTCTATCTCTGTTGATAACATGACCATAAATCCCACCCCACAAGCTCGCTGCCTAGGTGTAATCCTTGATTCACGCCTATCCTTTGTTCCCCACATTGACTCTATATCTAAATCATGTTACATACATCTAAAGAACATTTCCAGAATCCGCACATATCTCACACAAGACACTGCTAAAACCTTAATTCATGCACTAATCATCTCCCGCATTGACTATTGCAATTCCCTCCTTACTGGTCTTCCCAAAAACAGACTCAAACCCCTAAAATCTATTTTGCATGCTTCGGCAAGACTGATTTTCCTTGCAAATAGCTATTCCTCTGTTGAATCACTCTGTATGTCTCTACACTGGCTGCCTGTCTTCTACCGAATCCAATATAAAATACTTTTACTAACCTACAAGGCCATCAACAAAGCTGCACCAACATACATCTCCTCTCTTGTCTCAAAATATCTCCCAACTCGGCAACTCCGTTCTGCAAAAGATCTGCGTCTCTCATCCACCCTCATTACATCCTCCCATTCCCGGTTACAGGACTTTTTTCGGGCTGCACCCACTCTATGGAACTCTCTCCCTCGCACAATAAGACTCTCCTCTGTTCTACAAACTTTCAAGCGTTCTCTGAAAACCTACCTATTCAGACAAGCTTATAATATTCCTCAACCACCATCTTAACCTCACTACCTTTAGCCTGTTACACAATTTCACACAAGACAACTACCCCCGGACCAACATTGTTGTGTGACAGGATCATTTAGCTTATGAGTCACCCTACCTTTGCAGTCTGGCTGGGCCAAGATGCAAAATGTATACTTAACCTCATGTGTCAATCTCCCATTGTCCCATAGATTGTAAGCTTGCGAGCAGGGCCTTCTCACCTCTTTGTCTGTTTTACCCAGTTTGTTTATTAGTTTATTACGTTTGTCCCCAATTGTAAAGCGCTACGGAATATGTTGGCGCTATATAAATAAATGATGATGATGATGATGATGATGATTTCTTCATTGCCGTCCAAAAACAACGCTTTTTTTACACTCCTGTCTCCCTTTCTCTTGGAAACAATGACTTACATCAATTCTTTTACATAATTCTTGTTTCTCATGACATTTCTAACATTGCCCACAATTATCAACTTTCTAAGTCTTTCTGAGCAAGAGAAATCGCAAAACAGTCATTTCTTCATTGGCGTCCTAAAACAACGCTTTTTTACACTCCTGTCTCCCTTTCTCTTGGAAACAAGGACTTACATCAATTCTTTTACATAATTCTTGTTTCTCATGACATTTCTAACATTGCCCACAATTATCAACTTTCTAAGTCTTTCTGAGCAAGAGAAATCGCAAAACAGTCATTTCTTCATTGCCGTCCAAAAACAACGCTTTTTTACACTCCGGTCTCCCTTTCTCTTGGAAACAATGACTTACATCAATTCTTTTACATAATTCTTGTTTCTCATGACATTTCTAACATTGCCCACAATTATCAACTTTCTTAGTCTTTCTGAGCAGGAGAAATTGCAAAACATAGTCATTTCTTCATTGCCGTCCAAAAACAACGCTTTTTTACACTTCTGTCTCCCTTTCTCTTGGAAACAATGACTTACATCAATTCTTTTACATAATTCTTGTTTCTCATGACATTTCTAACATTGCCCACAATTATCAACTTTCTAAGTCTTTCTGAGCAAGAGAAATCGCAAAACAGTCATTTCTTCATTGCCGTCCAAAAACAACGCTTTTTTACACTCCGGTCTCCCTTTCTCTTGGAAACAATGACTTACATCAATTCTTTTACATAATTCTTGTTTCTCATGACATTTCTAACATTGCCCACAATTATCAACTTTCTAAGTCTTTCTGAGCAGGAGAAATCGCAAAACACTCATTTCTTCATTGGCATCCAAAAACAACGCTTTTTTACACTCCTGTCTCCCTTTCTCTTGGAAACAATGACTTACATCAATTCTTTTACATAATTCTTGTTTCTCATGACATTTCTAACATTGCCCACAATTATCAACTTTCTAAGTCTTTCTGAGCAGGAGAAATCGCAAAACACTCATTTCTTCATTGGCATCCAAAAACAACGCTTTTTTACACTCCTGTCTCCCTTTCTCTTGGAAACAATGACTTACATCAATTCTTTTACATAATTCTTGTTTCTCATGACATTTCTAACATTGCCCACAATTATTAACTTTCTAAGTCTTTCTGAGCAAGAGAAATCGCAAAAGAGTCATTTCTTCATTGCCGTCCAAAAACAACGCTTTTTTACACTCCGGTCTCCTTTTCTCTTGGAAACAATGACTTACATCAATTCTTTTACATAATTCTTGTTTCTCATGACATTTCTAACATTGCCCACAATTATCAACTTTCTAAGTCTTTCTGAGCAGGAGAAATCGCAAAACACTCATTTCTTCATTGGCATCCAAAAACAACGCTTTTTTACACTCCTGTCTCCCTTTCTCTTGGAAACAATGACTTACATCAATTCTTTTACATAATTCTTGTTTCTCATGACATTTCTTACATTGCCCACAATTATCAACTTTCTAAGTCTTTCTGAGCAGGAGAAATCGCAAAACATAGTCATTTCTTCATTGCCGTTTAAAAACAACGCTTTTTTACACTCCTGTCTCCCTTTCTCTTGGAAACAAGGACTTACATCAATTCTTTTACATAATTCTTGTTTCTCATGACATTTCTAACATTGCCCACAATTATCAACTTTCTAAGTCTTTCTGAGCAAGAGAAATCGCAAAACAGTCATTTCTTCATTGCCGTCCAAAAACAACGCTTTTTTACACTCCGGTCTCCCTTTCTCTTGGAAACAATGACTTACATCAATTCTTTTACATAATTCTTGTTTCTCATGACATTTCTAACATTGCCCACAATTATCAACTTTCTTAGTCTTTCTGAGCAGGAGAAATTGCAAAACATAGTCATTTCTTCATTGCCGTCCAAAAACAACGCTTTTTTACACTTCTGTCTCCCTTTCTCTTGGAAACAATGACTTACATCAATTCTTTTACATAATTCTTGTTTCTCATGACATTTCTAACATTGCCCACAATTATCAACTTTCTAAGTCTTTCTGAGCAAGAGAAATCGCAAAACAGTCATTTCTTCATTGCCGTCCAAAAACAACGCTTTTTTACACTCCGGTCTCCCTTTCTCTTGGAAACAATGACTTACATCAATTCTTTTACATAATTCTTGTTTCTCATGACATTTCTAACATTGCCCACAATTATCTACTTTCTAAGTCTTTCTGAGCAGGAGAAATCGCAAAACACTCATTTCTTCATTGGCATCCAAAAACAACGCTTTTTTACACTCCTGTCTCCCTTTCTCTTGGAAACAATGACTTACATCAATTCTTTTACATAATTCTTGTTTCTCATGACATTTCTTACATTGCCCACAATTATCAACTTTCTAAGTCTTTCTGAGCAGGAGAAATCGCAAAACATAGTCATTTCTTCATTGCCGTTTAAAAACAACGCTTTTTTACACTCCTGTCTCCCTTTCTCTTGGAAACAATGACTTACATCAATTCTTTTACATAATTCTTGTTTCTCATGACATTTCTAACATTGCCCACAATTATTAACTTTCTAAGTCTTTCTGAGCAAGAGAAATCGCAAAAGAGTCATTTCTTCATTGCCGTCCAAAAACAACGCTTTTTTACACTCCGGTCTCCTTTTCTCTTGGAAACAATGACTTACATCAATTCTTTTACATAATTCTTGTTTCTCATGACATTTCTAACATTGCCCACAATTATCAACTTTCTAAGTCTTTCTGAGCAGGAGAAATCGCAAAACATAGTCATTTCTTCATTGCCGTCCAAAAACAACGCTTTTTTACACTCCTGTCTCCCTTTCTCTTGGAAACAATGACTTACATAAATTCTTTTACATAATTCTTGTTTCTCATGACATTTCTAACATTGCCCACAATTATCAACTTTCTAAGTCTTTCTGAGCAAGAGAAATCGCAAAACAGTCATTTCTTCATTGCCGTCCAAAAACAACGCTTTTTTACACTCCGGTCTCCCTTTCTCTTGGAAACAATGACTTACATCAATTCTTTTACATAATTCTTGTTTCTCATGACATTTCTAACATTGCCCACAATTATCAACTTTCTTAGTCTTTCTGAGCAGGAGAAATCGCAAAACATAGTCATTTCTTCATTGCCGTCCAAAAACAACGCTTTTTTACACTTCTGTCTCCCTTTCTCTTTGAAACAATGACTTACATCAATTCTTTTACATAATTCTTGTTTCTCATGACATTTCTAACATTGCCCACAATTATCAACTTTCTAAGTCTTTCTGAGCAAGAGAAATCGCAAAAGAGTCATTTCTTCATTGGCGTCCAAAAACAACGCTTTTTTACACTCCTGTCTCCCTTTCTCTTGGAAACAATGACTTACATCAATTCTTTTACATAATTCTTGTTTCTCATGACATTTCTTACATTGCCCACAATTATCAACTTTCTAAGTCTTTCTGAGAAGGAGAAATCGCAAAACATAGTCATTTCTTCATTGCCGTCCAAAAACAACGCTTTTTTACACTCCTGTCTCCCTTTCTCTTGGAAACAATGACTTACATCAATTCTTTTACATAATTCTTGTTTCTCATGACATTTCTAACATTGCCCACAATTATCAACTTTCTAAGTCTTTCTGAGCAAGAGAGATCGCAAAAGAGTCATTTCTTCATTGCCGTCCAAAAACAACGCTTTTTTACACTCCGGTCTCCCTTTCTCTTGGAAACAATGACTTACATCAATTCTTTTACATAATTCTTGTTTCTCATGACATTTCTAACATTGCCCACAATTATCAACTTTCTAAGTCTTTCTGAGCAGGAGAAATCGCAAAACATAGTCATTTCTTCATTGGCGTCCAAAATCAACGCTTTTTTACACTCCTGTCTCCCTTTCTCTTGGAAACAATGACTTACATCAATTCTTTTACATAATTCTTGTTTCTCATGACATTTCTATCATTGCCCACAATTATCAACTTTCTAAGTCTTTCTGAGCAAGAGAAATCGCAAAAGAGTCATTTCTTCATTGGCGTCCAAAAACATCGCTTTTTTACACTCCTGTCTCCCTTTCTCTTGGAAACAATGACTTACATCAATTCTTTTACATAATTCTTGTTTCTCATGACATTTCTAACATTGCCCACAATTATCAACTTTCTAAGTCTTTCTGAGCAAGAGAAATCGCAAAACAGTCATTTCTTCATTGGCGTCCAAAAACAACGCTTTTTTACACTCCTGTCTCCCTTTCTCTTGGAAACAATGACTTACATCAATTCTTTTACATAATTCTTGTTTCTCATGACATTTCTTACATTGCCCACAATTATCAACTTTCTAAGTCTTTCTGAGCAGGAGAAATCGCAAAACATAGTCATTTCTTCATTGCCGTCCAAAAACAACGCTTTTTTACACTCCTGTCTCCCTTTCTCTTGGAAACAATGACTTACATCAATTCTTTTACATAATTCTTGTTTCTCATGACATTTCTAACATTGCCCACATTTATCAACTTTCTAAGTCTTTCTGAGCAGGAGAAATCGCAAAACATAGTCATTTCTTCATTGCCGTCCAAAAACAATGCTTTTTTACACTCCTGTCTCCCTTTCTCTTGGAAACAATGACTTACATCAATTCTTTTACATAATTCTTGTTTCTCATGACATTTCTAACATTGCCCACAATTATCAACTTTCTAAGTCTTTCTGAGCAGGAGAAATCGCAAAACATAGTCATTTCTTCATTGCCGTCCAAAAACAACGCTTTTTTACACTCCTGTCTCCCTTTCTCTTGGAAACAATGACTTACATCAATTCTTTTACATAATTCTTGTTTCTCATGACATTTCTAACATTGCCCACAATTATCAACTTTCTAAGTCTTTCTGAGCAAGAGAAATCGCAAAACAGTCATTTCTTCATTGCCGTCCAAAAACAACGCTTTTTTACACTCCGGTCTCCCTTTCTCTTGGAAACAATGACTTACATCAATTCTTTTACATTATTCTTGTTTCTCATGACATTTCTAACATTGCCCACAATTATCAACTTTCTTAGTCTTTCTGAGCAGGAGAAATCGCAAAACATAGTCATTTCTTCATTGCCGTCCAAAAACAACGCTTTTTTACACTCCTGTCTCCCTTTCTCTTGGAAACAATGACTTACATCAATTCTTTTACATAATTCTTGTTTCTCATGACATTTCTAACATTGCCCACAATTATCAACTTTCTAAGTCTTTCTGAGCAAGAGAAATCGCAAAACAGTCATTTCTTCATTGGCGTCCAAAAACAACGCTTTTTTAAACTCCTGTCTCCCTTTCTCTTGGAAACAATGACTTACATCAATTCTTTTACATAATTCTTGTTTCTCATGACATTTCTAACATTGCCCACAATTATCAACTTTCTAAGTCTTTCTGAGCAAGAGAAATCGCAAAACAGTCATTTCTTCATTGCCGTCCAAAAACAACGCTTTTTTACACTTCTGTCTCCCTTTCTCTTGGAAACAATGACTTACATCAATTCTTTTACATAATTCTTGTTTCTCATGACATTTCTAACATTGCCCACAATTATCAACTTTCTAAGTCTTTCTGAGCAAGAGAAATCGCAAAACAGTCATTTCTTCATTGCCGTCCAAAAACAACGCTTTTTTACACTCCGGTCTCCCTTTCTCTTGGAAACAATGACAAACATCAATTCTTTTACATAATTCTTGTTTCTCATGACATTTCTAACATTGCCCACAATTATCAACTTTCTAAGTCTTTCTGAGCAGGAGAAATCGCAAAACAGTCATTTCTTCATTGGCATCCAAAAACAACGCTTTTTTACACTCCTGTCTCCCTTTCTCTTGGAAACAAGGACTTACATCAATTCTTTTACATAATTCTTGTTTCTCATGACATTTCTTACATTGCCCACAATTATCAACTTTCTAAGTCTTTCTGAGCAGGAGAAATCGCAAAACATAGTCATTTCTTCATTGCCGTCCAAAAACAACGCTTTTTTACACTCCTGTCTCCCTTTCTCTTGGAAACAATGACTTACATCAATTCTTTTACATAATTCTTGTTTCTCATGACATTTCTAACATTGCCCACAATTATTAACTTTCTAAGTCTTTCTGAGCAAGAGAAATCGCAAAAGAGTCATTTCTTCATTGCCGTCCAAAAACAACGCTTTTTTACACTCCGGTCTCCTTTTCTCTTGGAAACAATGACTTACATCAATTCTTTTACATAATTCTTGTTTCTCATGACATTTCTAACATTGCCCACAATTATCAACTTTCTAAGTCTTTCTGAGCAGGAGAAATCGCAAAACAGTCATTTCTTCATTGCCGTCCAAAAACAACGCTTTTTTACACTCCTGTCTCCCTTTCTCTTGGAAACAATGACTTACATAAATTCTTTTACATAATTCTTGTTTCTCATGACATTTCTAACATTGCCCACAATTATCAACTTTCTAAGTCTTTCTGAGCAAGAGAAATCGCAAAACAGTCATTTCTTCATTGGCGTCCAAAAACAACGCTTTTTTACACTCCTGTCTCCCTTTCTCTTGGAAACAATGACTTACATCAATTCTTTTACATAATTCTTGTTTCTCATGACATTTCTAACATTGCCCACAATTATCAACTTTCTAAGTCTTTCTGAGCAGGAGAAATCGCAAAACATAGTCATTTCTTCATTGCCGTCCAAAAACAACGCTTTTTTACACTCCGGTCTCCCTTTCTCTTGGAAACAATGACTTACATCAATTCTTTTACATAATTCTTGTTTCTCATGACATTTCTAACATTGCCCACAATTATCAACTTTCTTAGTCTTTCTGAGCAGGAGAAATCGCAAAACATAGTCATTTCTTCATTGCCGTCCAAAAACAACGCTTTTTTACACTTCTGTCTCCCTTTCTCTTTGAAACAATGACTTACATCAATTCTTTTACATAATTCTTGTTTCTCATGACATTTCTTACATTGCCCACAATTATCAACTTTCTAAGTCTTTCTGAGAAGGAGAAATCGCAAAACATATTCATTTCTTTATTGCCGTCCAAAAACAACGCTTTTTTACACTCCTGTCTCCCTTTCTCTTGGAAACAATGACTTACATCAATTCTTTTACATAATTCTTGTTTCTCATGACATTTCTAACATTGCCCACAATTATCAACTTTCTAAGTCTTTCTGAGCAAGAGAAATCGCAAAAGAGTCATTTCTTCATTGCCGTCCAAAAACAACGCTTTTTTACACTCCGGTCTCCCTTTCTCTTGGAAACAATGACTTACATCAATTCTTTTACATAATTCTTGTTTCTCATGACATTTCTAACATTGCCCACAATAATCAACTTCCTAAGTCTTTCTGAGCAGGAGAAATCGCAAAACATAGTCATTTCTTCATTGGCGTCCAAAATCAACGCTTTTTTACACTCCTGTCTCCCTTTCTCTTGGAAACAATGACTTACATCAATTCTTTTACATAATTCTTGTTTCTCATGACATTTCTAACATTGCCCACAATTATTAACTTTCTAAGTCTTTCTGAGCAAATCGCAAAAGAGTCATTTCTTCATTGCCGTCCAAAAACAACGCTTTTTTACACTCCGGTCTCCTTTTCTCTTGGAAACAATGACTTACATCAATTCTTTTACATAATTCTTGTTTCTCATGACATTTCTAACATTGCCCACAATTATCAACTTTCTAAGTCTTTCTAAACAGGAGAAATCGCAAAACATAGTCATTTCTTCATTGCCGTCCAAAAACAACGCTTTTTTACACTCCTGTCTCCCTTTCTCTTGGAAACAATGACTTACATAAATTCTTTTACATAATTCTTGTTTCTCATGACATTTCTAACATTGCCCACAATTATCAACTTTCTAAGTCTTTCTGAGCAAGAGAAATCGCAAAACAGTCATTTCTTCATTGGCGTCCAAAAACAACGCTTTTTTACACTCCTGTCTCCCTTTCTCTTGGAAACAATGACTTACATCAATTCTTTTACATAATTCTTGTTTCTCATGACATTTCTAACATTGCCCACAATTATCAACTTTCTAAGTCTTTCTGAGCAAGAGAAATCGCAAAACAGTCATTTCTTCATTGCCGTCCAAAAACAACGCTTTTTTACACTCCGGTCTCCCTTTCTCTTGGAAACAATGACTTACATCAATTCTTTTACATAATCTTGTTTCTCATGACATTTCTAACATTGCCCACAATTATCAACTTTCTTAGTCTTTCTGAGCAGGAGAAATCGCAAAACATAGTCATTTCTTCATTGCCGTCCAAAAACAACGCTTTTTACACTTCTGTCTCCCTTTCTCTTTGAAACAATGACTTACATCAATTCTTTTACATAATTCTTGTTTCTCATGACATTTCTTACATTGCCCACAATTATCAACTTTCTAAGTCTTTCTGAGAAGGAGAAATTGCAAAACATAGTCATTTCTTCATTGCCGTCCAAAAACAACGCTTTTTTACACTCCTGTCTCCCTTTCTCTTGGAAACAATGACTTACATCAATTCTTTTACATAATTCTTGTTTCTCATGACATTTCTAACATTGCCCACAATTATCAACTTTCTAAGTCTTTCTGAGCAAGAGAAATCGCAAAAGAGTCATTTCTTCATTGCCGTCCAAAAACAACGCTTTTTTACACTCCGGTCTCCCTTTCTCTGGAAACAATGACTTACATCAATTCTTTTACATAATTCTTGTTTCTCATGACATTTCTAACATTGCCCACAATTATCAACTTTCTAAGTCTTTCTGAGCAGGAGAAATCGAAAAACATAGTCATTTCTTCATTGGCGTCCAAAATCAACGCTTTTTTACACTCCTGTCTCCCTTTCTCTTGGAAACAATGACTTACATCAATTCTTTTACATAATTCTTGTTTCTCATGACATTTCTAACATTGCCCACAATTATCAACTTTCTAAGTCTTTCTGAGCAAGAGAAATCGCAAAACAGTCATTTCTTCATTGCCGTCCAAAAACAACGCTTTTTTACACTCCGGTCTCCCTTTCTCTTGGAAACAATGACTTACATCAATTCTTTTACATAATTCTTGTTTCTCATGACATTTCTAACATTGCCCACAATTATCAACTTTCTTAGTCTTTCTGAGCAGGAGAAATCGCAAAACATAGTCATTTCTTCATTGCCGTCCAAAAACAACGCTTTTTTACACTTCTGTCTCCCTTTCTCTTTGAAACAATGACTTACATCAATTCTTTTACATAATTCTTGTTTCTCATGACATTTCTTACATTGCCCACAATTATCAACTTTCTAAGTCTTTCTGAGAAGGAGAAATCGCAAAACATAGTCATTTCTTCATTGCCGTCCAAAAACAACGCTTTTTTACACTCCTGTCTCCCTTTCTCTTGGAAACAATGACTTACATCAATTCTTTTACATAATTCTTGTTTCTCATGACATTTCTAACATTGCCCACAATTATCAACTTTCTAAGTCTTTCTGAGCAAGAGAAATCGCAAAAGAGTCATTTCTTCATTGCCGTCCAAAAACAACGCTTTTTTACACTCCGGTCTCCCTTTCTCTTGGAAACAATGACTTACATCAATTCTTTTACATAATTCTTGTTTCTCATGACATTTCTAACATTGCCCACAATTATCAACTTTCTAAGTCTTTCTGAGCAGGAGAAATCGCAAAACATAGTCATTTCTTCATTGGCGTCCAAAATCAACGCTTTTTTACACTCCTGTCTCCCTTTCTCTTGGAAACAATGACTTACATCAATTCTTTTACATAATTCTTGTTTCTCATGACATTTCTATCATTGCCCACAATTATCAACTTTCTAAGTCTTTCTGAGCAGGAGAAATCGCAAAACATAGTCATTTCTTCATTGCCGTCCAAAAACAACGCTTTTTTACACTCCTGTCTCCCTTTCTCTTGGAAACAATGACTTACATCAATTCTTTTACATAATTCTTGTTTCTCATGACATTTCTAACATTGCCCACAATTATTAACTTTCTAAGTCTTTTTGAGCAAATCGCAAAAGAGTCATTTCTTCATTGCCGTCCAAAAACAATGCTTTTTTACACTCCGGTCTCCTTTTCTCTTGGAAACAATGACTTACATCAATTCTTTTACATAATTCTTGTTTCTCATGACATTTCTAACATTGCCCACAATTATCAACTTTCTAAGTCTTTCTGAGCAGGAGAAATCGCAAAACATAGTCATTTCTTCATTGCCGTCCAAAAACAACGCTTTTTTACACTCCTGTCTCCCTTTCTCTTGGAAACAATGACTTACATAAATTCTTTTACATAATTCTTGTTTCTCATGACATTTCTAACATTGCCCACAATTATCAACTTTCTAAGTCTTTCTGAGCAAGAGAAATCGCAAAACAGTCATTTCTTCATTGCCGTCCAAAAACAACGCTTTTTTACACTCCGGTCTCCCTTTCTCTTGGAAACAATGACTTACATCAATTCTTTTACATAATTCTTGTTTCTCATGACATTTCTAACATTGCCCACAATTATCAACTTTCTTAGTCTTTCTGAGCAGGAGAAATCGCAAAACATAGTCATTTCTTCATTGCCGTCCAAAAACAACGCTTTTTTACACTTCTGTCTCCCTTTCTCTTTGAAACAATGACTTACATCAATTCTTTTACATAATTCTTGTTTCTCATGACATTTCTTACATTGCCCACAATTATCAACTTTCTAAGTCTTTCTGAGAAGGAGAAATCGCAAAACATAGTCATTTCTTCATTGCCGTCCAAAAACAAAGCTTTTTTACACTCCTGTCTCCCTTTCTCTTGGAAACAATGACTTACATCAATTCTTTTACATAATTCTTGTTTCTCATGACATTTCTAACATTGCCCACAATTATCAACTTTCTAAGTCTTTCTGAGCAAGAGAAATCGCAAAAGAGTCATTTCTTCATTGCCGTCCAAAAACAACGCTTTTTTACACTCCGGTCTCCCTTTCTCTTGGAAACAATGACTTACATCAATTCTTTTACATAATTCTTGTTTCTCATGACATTTCTAACATTGCCCACAATTATCAACTTTCTAAGTCTTTCTGAGCAGGAGAAATCGCAAAGCATAGTCATTTCTTCATTGGCGTCCAAAATCAACGCTTTTTTACACTCCTGTCTCCCTTTCTCTTGGAAACAATGACTTACATCAATTCTTTTACATAATTCTTGTTTCTCATGACATTTCTAACATTGCCCACAATTATCAACTTTCTAAGTCTTTCTGAGCAAGAGAAATCGCAAAACAGTCATTTCTTCATTGCCGTCCAAAAACAACGCTTTTTTACACTCCGGTCTCCCTTTCTCTTGGAAACAATGACTTACATCAATTCTTTTACATAATTCTTGTTTCTCATGACATTTCTAACATTGCCCACAATTATCAACTTTCTTAGTCTTTCTGAGCAGGAGAAATCGCAAAACATAGTCATTTCTTCATTGCCGTCCAAAAACAACGCTTTTTTACACTTCTGTCTCCCTTTCTCTTTGAAACAATGACTTACATCAATTCTTTTACATAATTCTTGTTTCTCATGACATTTCTTACATTGCCCACAATTATCAACTTTCTAAGTCTTTCTGAGCAAGAGAAATCGCAAAACAGTCATTTCTTCATTGCCGTCCAAAAACAACGCTTTTTTACACTCCGGTCTCCCTTTCTCTTGGAAACAATGACTTACATCAATTCTTTTACATAATTCTTGTTTCTCATGACATTTCTAACATTGCCCACAATTATCAACTTTCTTAGTCTTTCTGAGCAGGAGAAATCGCAAAACATAGTCATTTCTTCATTGCCGTCCAAAAACAACGCTTTTTTACACTTCTGTCTCCCTTTCTCTTTGAAACAATGACTTACATCAATTCTTTTACATAATTCTTGTTTCTCATGACATTTCTTACATTGCCCACAATTATCAACTTTCTAAGTCTTTCTGAGAAGGAGAAATCGCAAAACATAGTCATTTCTTCATTGCCGTCCAAAAACAACGCTTTTTTTACACTCCTGTCTCCCTTTCTCTTGGAAACAATGACTTACATCAATTCTTTTACATAATTCTTGTTTCTCATGACATTTCTAACATTGCCCACAATTATCAACTTTCTAAGTCTTTCTGAGCAAGAGAAATCGCAAAAGAGTCATTTCTTCATTGCCGTCCAAAAACAACGCTTTTTTACACTCCGGTCTCCCTTTCTCTTGGAAACAATGACTTACATCAATTCTTTTACATAATTCTTGTTTCTCATGACATTTCTAACATTGCCCACAATTATCAACTTTCTAAGTCTTTCTGAGCAGGAGAAATCGCAAAACATAGTCATTTCTTCATTGCCGTCCAAAAACAACGCTTTTTTACACTCCAGTCTCCCTTTCTCTTGGAAACAATGACTTACATCAATTCTTTTACATAATTCTTGTTTCTCATGACATTTCTAACATTGCCCACAATTATCAACTTTCTAAGTCTTTCTGAGCAAGAGAAATCGCAAAAGAGTCATTTCTTCATTGCCGTCCAAAAACAACGCTTTTTTACACTCCTGTCTCCCTTTCTCTTGGAAACAATGACTTACATCAATTCTTTTACATAATTCTTGTTTCTCATGACATTTCTAACATTGCCCACAATTATCAACTTTCTAAGTCTTTCTGAGCAAGAGAAATCGCAAAAGAGTCATTTCTTCATTGCCGTCCAAAAACAACGCTTTTTTACACTCCGGTCTCCCTTTCTCTTGGAAACAATGACTTACATCAATTCTTTTACATAATTCTTGTTTCTCATGACATTTCTAACATTGCCCACAATTATTAACTTTCTAAGTCTTTCTGAGCAAGAGAAATCGCAAAAGAGTCATTTCTTCATTGCCGTCCAAAAACAACGCTTTTTTACACTCCGGTCTCCTTTTCTCTTGGAAACAATGACTTACATCAATTCTTTTACATAATTCTTGTTTCTCATGACATTTCTAACATTGCCCACAATTATCAACTTTCTAAGTCTTTCTGAGCAGGAGAAATCGCAAAACATAGTCATTTCTTCATTGCCGTCCAAAAACAACGCTTTTTTACACTCCTGTCTCCCTTTCTCTTGGAAACAATGACTTACATAAATTCTTTTACATAATTCTTGTTTCTCATGACATTTCTAACATTGCCCACAATTATCAACTTTCTAAGTCTTTCTGAGCAAGAGAAATCGCAAAACAGTCATTTCTTCATTGGCGTCCAAAAACAACGCTTTTTTACACTCCTGTCTCCCTTTCTCTTGGAAACAATGACTTACATCAATTCTTTTACATAATTCTTGTTTCTCATGACATTTCTAACATTGCCCACAATTATCAACTTTCTAAGTATTTCTGAGCAAGAGAAATCGCAAAACAGTCATTTCTTCATTGCCGTCCAAAAACAACGCTTTTTTACACTCCGGTCTCCCTTTCTCTTGGAAACAATGACTGACATCAATTCTTTTACATAATTCTTGTTTCTCATGACATTTCTAACATTGCCCACAATTATCAACTTTCTTAGTCTTTCTGAGCAGGAGAAATCGCAAAACATAGTCATTTCTTCATTGCCGTCCAAAAACAACGCTTTTTTACACTTCTGTCTCCCTTTCTCTTTGAAACAATGACTTACATCAATTCTTTTACATAATTCTTGTTTCTCATGACATTTCTTACATTGCCCACAATTATCAACTTTCTAAGTCTTTCTGAGAAGGAGAAATCGCAAAACATAGTCATTTCTTCATTGCCGTCCAAAAACAACGCTTTTTTACACTCCTGTCTCCCTTTCTCTTGGAAACAATGACTTACATCAATTATTTTACATAATTCTTGTTTCTCATGACATTTCTAACATTGCCCACAATTATCAACTTTCTACGTCTTTCTGAGCAAGAGAAATCGCAAAAGAGTCATTTCTTCATTGCCGTCCAAAAACAACGCTTTTTTACACTCCGGTCTCCCTTTCTCTTGGAAACAATGACTTACATCAATTCTTTTACATAATTCTTGTTTCTCATGACATTTCTAACATTGCCCACAATTATCAACTTTCTAAGTCTTTCTGAGCAGGAGAAATCACAAAACATAGTCATTTCTTCATTGGCGTCCAAAATCAACGCTTTTTTACACTCCTGTCTCCCTTTCTCTTGGAAACAATGACTTACATCAATTCTTTTACATAATTCTTGTTTCTCATGACATTTCTATCATTGCCCACAATTATCAACTTTCTAAGTCTTTCTGAGCAAGAGAAATCGCAAAAGAGTCATTTCTTCATTGGCGTCCAAAAACATCGCTTTTTTACACTCCTGTCTCCCTTTCTCTTGGAAATAATGACTTACATCAATTCTTTTACATAATTCTTGTTTCTCATGACATTTCTAACATTGCCCACAATTATCAACTTTCTAAGTCTTTCTGAGCAAAAGAAATCGCAAAACAGTCATTTCTTCATTCGCGTCCAAAAACAACGCTTTTTTACACTCCTGTCTCCCTTTCTCTTGGAAACAATGACTTACATCAATTCTTTTACATAATTCTTGTTTCTCATGACATTTCTTACATTGCCCACAATTATCAACTTTCTAAGTCTTTCTGAGCAGGAGAAATCGCAAAACATAGTCATTTCTTCATTGCCGTCCAAAAACAACGCTTTTTTACACTCCTGTCTCCCTTTCTCTTGGAAACAATGACTTACATAAATTCTTTTACATAATTCTTGTTTCTCATGACATTTCTAACATTGCCCACAATTATCAACTTTCTAAGTCTTTCTGAGCAAGAGAAAACGCAAAACAGTCATTTCTTCATTGGCGTCCAAAAACAACGCTTTTTTACACTCCTGTCTCCCTTTCTCTTGGAAACAATGACTTACATCAATTCTTTTACATAATTCTTGTTTCTCATGACATTTCTAACATTGCCCACAATTATCAACTTTCTAAGTCTTTCTGAGCAAGAGAAATCGCAAAACAGTCATTTCTTCATTGCCTTCCAAAAACAACGCTTTTTTACACTCCGGTCTCCCTTTCTCTTGGAAACAATGACTTACATCAATTCTTTTACATAATTCTTGTTTCTCATGACATTTCTAACATTGCCCACAATTATCAACTTTCTTAGTCTTTCTGAGCAGGAGAAATCGCAAAACATAGTCATTTCTTCATTGCCGTCCAAAAACAACGCTTTTTTACACTTCTGTCTCCCTTTCTCTTTGAAACAATGACTTACATCAATTCTTTTACATAATTCTTGTTTCTCATGACATTTCTTACATTGCCCACAATTATCAACTTTCTAAGTCTTTCTGAGAAGGAGAAATCGCAAAACATAGTCATTTCTTCATTGCCGTCCAAAAACAACGCTTTTTTACACTCCTGTCTCCCTTTCTCTTGGAAACAATGACTTACATCAATTCTTTTACATAATTCTTGTTTCTCATGACATTTCTAACATTGCCCACAATTATCAACTTTCTAAGTCTTTCTGAGCAAGAGAAATCGCAAAAGAGTCATTTCTTCATTGCCGTCTAAAAACAACGCTTTTTTACACTCCGGTCTCCCTTTCTCTTGGAAACAATGACTTACATCAATTCTTTTACATAATTCTTGTTTCTCATGACATTTCTAACATTGCCCACAATTATCAACTTTCTAAGTCTTTCTGAGCAGGAGAAATCGCAAAACATAGTCATTTCTTCATTGGCGTCCAAAATCAACGCTTTTTTACACTCCTGTCTCCCTTTCTCTTGGAAACAATGACTTACATCAATTCTTTTACATAATTCTTGTTTCTCATGACATTTCTATCATTGCCCACAATTATCAACTTTCTAAGTCTTTCTGAGCAGGAGAAATCGCAAAACATAGTCATTTCTTCATTGCCGTCCAAAAACAACGCTTTTTTACACTCCTGTCTCCCTTTCTCTTGGAAACAATGACTTACATCAATTCTTTTACATAATTCTTGTTTCTCATGACATTTCTAACATTGCCCACAATTATTAACTTTCTAAGTCTTTCTGAGCAAATCGCAAAAGAGTCATTTCTTCATTGCCGTCCAAAAACAACGCTTTTTTACACTCCGGTCTCCTTTTCTCTTGGAAACAATGACTTACATCAATTCTTTTACATAATTCTTGTTTCTCATGACATTTCTAACATTGCCCACAATTATCAACTTTCTAAGTCTTTCTGAGCAGGAGAAATCGCAAAACATAGTCATTTCTTCATTGCCGTCCAAAAACAACGCTTTTTTACACTCCTGTCTCCTTTCTCTTGGAAACAATGACTTACATAAATTCTTTTACATAATTCTTGTTTCTCATGACATTTCTAACATTGCCCCACAATTATCAACTTTCTAAGTCTTTCTGAGCAAGAGAAATCGCAAAACAGTCATTTCTTCATTGGCGTCCAAAAACAACGCTTTTTTACACTCCTGTCTCCCTTTCTCTTGGAAACAATGACTTACATCAATTCTTTTACATAATTCTTGTTTCTCATGACATTTCTAACATTGCCCACAATTATCAACTTTCTAAGTCTTTCTGAGCAAGAGAAATCGCAAAACAGTCATTTCTTCATTGCCGTCCAAAAACAACGCTTTTTTACACTCCGGTCTCCCTTTCTCTTGGAAACAATGACTTACATCAATTCTTTACATAATTCTTGTTTCTCATGACATTTCTAACATTGCCCACAATTATCAACTTTCTAAGTCTTTCTGAGCAGGAGAAATCGCAAAACATAGTCATTTCTTCATTGCCGTCCAAAAACAACGCTTTTTTACACTTCTGTCTCCCTTATCTCTTTGAAACAATGACTTACATCAATTCTTTTACATAATTCTTGTTTCTCATGACATTTCTTACATTGCCACAATTATCAACTTTCTAAGTCTTTCTGAGAAGGAGAAATCGCAAAACATAGTCATTTCTTCATTGTCGTCCAAAAACAACGCTTTTTTACACTCCTGTCTCCCTTTCTCTTGGAAACAATGACTTACATCAATTCTTTTACATAATTTCTTGTTTCTCATGACATTTCTAACATTGCCCACAATTATCAACTTTCTAAGTCTTTCTGAGCAAGAGAAATCGCAAAAGAGTCATTTCTTCATTGCCGTCCAAAAACAACGCTTTTTTACACTCCGGTCTCCTTTCTCTTGGAAACAATGACTTACATCAATTCTTTTACATAATTCTTGTTTCTCATGACATTTCTAACATTGCCCACAATTATCAACTTTTCTAAGTCTTTCTGAGCAGGAGAAATCGCAAAACTAGTCATTTCTTCATTGGCGTCCAAAATCAACGCTTTTTTACACTCCTGTCTCCCTTTCTCTTGGAAAACAATGACTTACATCAATTCTTTTACATAATTCTTGTTTCTCATGACATTTCTAACATTGCCCACAATTATCAACTTTCTAAGTCTTTCTGGAGCAAGAGAAATCGCAAAAGAGTCATTTCTTCATTGCCGTCCAAAAACAACGCTATTTTTAACACTCCGGTCTCCCTTTCTCTTGGAAACAATGACTTACATCAATTCTTTTACATAATTCTTGTTTCTCATGACATTTCTAACATTGCCCACAATTATAAACTTTCTAAGTCTTTCTGAGCAGGAGAAATCGCAAAACATAGTCATTTTCTTCATTGGCGTCCAAAATCAAACGCTTTTTTACACTCCTGTCTCCCTTTCTCTTGGAAACAATGACTTACATCAATTCTTTTACATAATTCTTGTTTCTCATGACATTTCTATCATTGCCCACAATTATCAACTTTCTAAGTCTTTCTGAGAAGGAGAAATCGCAAAACATAGTCATTTCTTCATTGTCGTCCAAAAACAACGCTTTTTTACACTCCTGTCTCCCTTTCTCTTGGAAACAATGACTTACATCAATTCTTTTACATAATTCTTGTTTCTCATGACATTTCTAACATTGCCCACAATTATCAACTTTCTAAGTCTTTCTGAGCAAGAGAAATCGCAAAAGAGTCATTTCTTCATTGCCGTCCAAAAAACAACGCTTTTTTACACTCCGGTCTCCCTTTCTCTTGGAAACAATGACTTACATCAATTCTTTTACATAATTCTTGTTTCTCATGACATTTCTAACATTGCCCACAATTATCAACTTTCTAAGTCTTTCTGAGCAGGAGAAATCGCAAAACATAGTCATTTCTTCATTGGCGTCCAAAATCAACGCTTTTTTACACTCCTGTCTCCCTTTCTCTTGGAAACAATGACTTACATCAATTCTTTTACATAATTCTTGTTTCTCATGACATTTCTAACATTGCCCACAATTATCAACTTTCTAAGTCTTTCTGAGCAAGAGAAATCGCAAAACAGTCATTTCTTCATTGCCGTCCAAAAACAACGCTTTTTTACACTCCGGTCTCCCTTTCTCTTGGAAACAATGACTTACATCAATTCTTTTACATAATTCTTGTTTCTCATGACATTTCTAACATTGCCCACAATTATCAACTTTCTTAGTCTTTCTGAGCAGGAGAAATCGCAAAACATAGTCATTTCTTCATTGCCGTCCAAAAACAACGCTTTTTTACACTTCTGTCTCCCTTTCTCTTTGAAACAATGACTTACATCAATTCTTTTACATAATTCTTGTTTCTCATGACATTTCTTACATTGCCCACAATTATCAACTTTCTAAGTCTTTCTGAGAAGGAGAAATCGCAAAACATAGTCATTTCTTCATTGCCGTCCAAAAACAACGCTTTTTTACACTCCTGTCTCCCTTTCTCTTGGAAACAATGACTTACATCAATTCTTTTACATAATTCTTGTTTCTCATGACATTTCTAACATTGCCCACAATTATCAACTTTCTAAGTCTTTCTGAGCAAGAGAAATCGCAAAAGAGTCATTTCTTCATTGCCGTCCAAAAACAACGCTTTTTTACACTCCGGTCTCCCTTTCTCTTGGAAACAATGACTTACATCAATTCTTTTACATAATTCTTGTTTCTCATGACATTTCTAACATTGCCCACAATTATAAACTTTCTAAGTCTTTCTGAGCAGGAGAAATCGCAAAACATAGTCATTTCTTCATTGGCGTCCAAAATCAACGCTTTTTTACACTCCTGTCTCCCTTTCTCTTGGAAACAATGACTTACATCAATTCTTTTACATAATTCTTGTTTCTCATGACATTTCTATCATTGCCCACAATTATTCAACTTTCTAAGTCTTTCTGAGCAGGAGAAATCGCAAAACATAGTCATTTCTTCATTGCCGTCCAAAAACAACGCTTTTTTACACTCCTGTCTCCCTTTCTCTTGGAAACAATGACTTACATCAATTCTTTTACATAATTCTTGTTTCTCATGACATTTCTAACATTGCCCACAATTATTAACTTTCTGAGTCTTTCTGAGCAAATCGCAAAAGAGTCATTTCTTCATTGCCGTCCAAAAACAACGCTTTTTTACACTCCGGTCTCCTTTTCTCTTGGAAACAATGACTTACATCAATTCTTTTACATAATTCTTGTTTCTCATGACATTTCTAACATTGCCCACAATTATCAACTTTCTAAGTCTTTCTGAGCAGGAGAAATCGCAAAACATAGTCATTTCTTCATTGCCGTCCAAAAACAACGCTTTTTTACACTCCTGTCTCCCTTTCTCTTGGAAACAATGACTTACATAAATTCTTTTACATAATTCTTGTTTCTCATGACATTTCTAACATTGCCCACAATTATCAACTTTCTAAGTCTTTCTGAGCAAGAGAAATCACAAAACAGTCATTTCTTCATTGGCGTCCAAAAACAACGCTTTTTTACACTCCTGTCTCCCTTTCTCTTGGAAACAATGACTTACATCAATTCTTTTACATAATTCTTGTTTCTCATGACATTTCTAACATTGCCCACAATTATCAACTTTCTAAGTCTTTCTGAGCAAGAGAAATCGCAAAACAGTCATTTCTTCATTGCCGTCCAAAAACAACGCTTTTTTACACTCCGGTCTCCCTTTCTCTTGGAAACAATGACTTACATCAATTCTTTTACATAATTCTTGTTTCTCATGACATTTCTAACATTGCCCACAATTATCAACTTTCTTAGTCTTTCTGAGCAGGAGAAATCGCAAAACATAGTCATTTCTTCATTGCCGTCCAAAAACAACGCTTTTTTACACTTCTGTCTCCCTTTCTCTTTGAAACAATGACTTACATCAATTCTTTTACATAATTCTTGTTTCTCATGACATTTCTTACATTGCCCACAATTATCAACTTTCTAAGTCTTTCTGAGAAGGAGAAATCGCAAAACATAGTCATTTTCTTCATTGCCGTCCAAAAACAACGCTTTTTTACACTCCTGTCTCCCTTTCTCTTGGAAACAATGACTTACATCAAGTCTTTTACATAATTCTTGTTTCTCATGACATTTCTAACATTGCCCACAATTATCAACTTTCTAAGTCTTTCCGAGCAAGAGAAATCGCAAAAGAGTCATTTCTTCATTGCCGTCCAAAAACAACGCTTTTTTACACTCCGGTCTCCCTTTCTCTTGGAAACAATGACTTACATCAATTCTTTTACATAATTCTTGTTTCTCATGACATTTCTAACATTGCCCACAATTATCAACTTTCTAAGTCTTTCTGAGCAGGTGAAATCGCAAAACATAGTCATTTCTTCATTGGCGTCCAAATCAACGCTTTTTTACACTCCTGTCTCCCTTTCTCTTGGAAACAATGACTTACATCAATTCTTTTACATAATTCTTGTTTCTCATGACATTTCTAACATTGCCCACAATTATCAACTTTCTAAAGTCTTTCTGAGCAAGAGAAATCGCAAAAACAGTCATTTTCTTCATTGCCGTCCAAAAACAACGCTTTTTTTACACTCCGGTCTCCCTTTCTCTTGGAAACAATGACTTACATCAATTCTTTTACATAATTCTTGTTTCTCATGACATTTCTAACATTGCCCACAATTATCAACTTTCTTAGTCCTTTCTGAGAAGGAGAAATCGCAAAACATAGTCATTTCTTCATTGCCGTCCAAAAACAACGCTTTTTTACACTCCTGTCTCCCTTTCTCTTGGAAACAATGACTTACATCAATTCTTTTACATAATTCTTGTTTCTCATGACATTTCATAACATTGCCCACAATTATCAACTTTCTAAGTCTTTCTGAGCAAGAGAAATCGCAAAAGAGTCATTTCTTCATTGCCGTCCAAAAACAACGCTTTTTTACACTCCGGTCTCTCCTTTCTCTTGGAAACAATGACTTACATCAATTCTTTTACATAATTCTTGTTTCTCATGACATTTCTAACATTGCCCACAATTATCAACTTTCTAAGTCTTTCTGAGCAGGAGAAATCGCAAAACATAGTCATTTCTTCATTGGCGTCCAAAATCAACGCTTTTTTACACTCCTGTCTCCCTTTCTCTTGGAAACAATGACTTACATCAATTCTTTTACATAATTCTTGTTTCTCATGACATTTCTATCATTGCCCACAATTATCAACTTTCTAAGTCTTTCTGAACAGGAGAAATCGCAAAACATAGTCATTTCTTCATTGCCGTCCAAAAACAACGCTTTTTTACACTCCTGTCTCCCTTTCTCTTGGAAACAATGACTGACATCAATTCTTTTACATAATTCTTGTTTCTCATGACATTTCTAACATTGCCCACAATTATTAACTTTCTAAGTCTTTCTGAGCAAGAGAAATCGCAAAGAGTCATTTCTTCATTGCCGTCCAAAAACAACGCTTTTTTACACTCCGGTCTCACTTTTCTCTTGGAAACAATGACTTACATCAATTCTTTTACATAATTCTTGTTTCTCATGACATTTCTAACATTGCCCACAATTATCAACTTTCTAAGTCTTTCTGAGCAGGAGAAATCGCAAAACATAGTCATTTCTTCATTGCCGTCCAAAAACAATGCTTTTTTACACTCCTGTCTCCCTTTCTCTTGGAAACAATGACTTACATAAATTCTTTTACATAATTCTTGTTTCTCATGACATTTCTAACATTGCCCACAATGATCAACTTTCTAAGTCTTTCTGAGCAAGAGAAATCGCAAAACAGTCATTTCTTCATTGCGTCCAAAAACAACGCTTTTTTACACTCCTGTCTCCCTTTCTCTTGGAAACAATGACTTACATCAATTCTTTTACATAATTCTTGTTTCTCATGACATTTCTAACATTGCCCACAATTATCAACTTTCTAAGTCTTTCCGAGCAAGAGAAATCGCAAAAGAGTCATTTCTTCATTGCCGTCCAAAAACAACGCTTTTTTACACTCCGGTCTCCCTTTCTCTTGGAAACAATGACTTACATCAATTCTTTTACATAATTCTTGTTTCTCATGACATTTCTAACATTGCCCACAATTATCAACTTTCTAAGTCTTTCTGAGCAGGTGAAATCGCAAAACATAGTCATTTCTTCATTGGCGTCCAAAATCAACGCTTTTTTACACTCCTGTCTCCCTTTCTCTTGGAAACAATGACTTACATCAATTCTTTTACATAATTCTTGTTTCTCATGACATTTCTAACATTGCCCACAATTATCAACTTTCTAAGTCTTTCTGAGCAAGAGAAATCGCAAAACAGTCATTTCTTCATTGCCGTCCAAAAACAACGCTTTTTTACACCTCGGTCTCCCTTTCTCTTGGAAACAATGACTTACATCAATTCTTTTACATAATTCTTGTTTCTCATGACATTTCTAACATTGCCCACAATTATCAACTTTCTTAGTCTTTCTGAGAAGGAGAAATCGCAAAACATAGTCATTTCTTCATTGCCGTCCAAAAACAACGCTTTTTTACACTCCTGTCTCCCTTTCTCTTGGAAACAATGACTTACATCAATTCTTTTACATAATTCTTGTTTCTCATGACATTTCTTACATTGCCCACAATTATCAACTTTCTAAGTCTTTCTGAGAAGGAGAAATCGCAAAACATAGTCATTTCTTCATTGCCGTCCAAAAACAACGCTTTTTTACACTCCTGTCTCCCTTTCTCTTGGAAACAATGACTTACATCAATTCTTTTACATAATTCTTGTTTCTCATGACATTTCTAACATTGCCCACAATTATCAACTTTCTAATGTCTTTCGAGCAAGAGAAATCGCAAAAGAGTCATTTCTTCATTGCCGTCCAAAAACAACGCTTTTTTACACTCTCGGTCTCCCTTTCTCTTGGAAACAATGACTTACATCAATTCTTTTACATAATTCTTGTTTCTCATGACATTTCTAACATTGCCCACAATTATCAACTTTCTAAGTCTTTCTGAGCAGGTGAAATCGCAAAACATAGTCATTTCTTCATTGGCGTCCAAAATCAACGCTTTTTTTACACTCCTGTCTCCCTTTCTCTTGGAAACAATGACTTACATCAATTCTTTTACATAATTCTTGTTTCTCATGACATTTCTAACATTGCCCACAATTATCAACTTTCTAAGTCTTTCTGAGCAAGAGAAATCGCAAAACAGTCATTTCTTCATTGCCGTCCAAAAACAACGCTTTTTTACACTCGGTCTCCCTTTCTCTTGGAAACAATGACTTACATCAATTCTTTTACATAATTCTTGTTTCTCATGACATTTCTAACATTGCCCACAATTATCAACTTCTTAGTCTTTCTGAGAAGGAGAAATCAGCAAAACATAGTCATTTCTTCATTGCGTCCAAAACAACGCTTTTTTTACACGTCCTGTCTTCCTTTCTCTTGGAAACAATGACTTACATCAATTCTTTTACATAATTCTTGTTTCTCATGACATTTCTAACATTGCCCACAATTATCAACTTTCTAAGTCTTTCTGAGCAGAGAAAATCGCAAAAGAGTCATTTCTTCATTGCCGTCCAAAAACAACGCTTTTTTACACTCCGGTCATCCCTTTCTCTTGGAAACAATGGACTTACATCAATTCTTTTACATAATTCTTGTTTCTCATGACATTCTAACATTGCCCACAATTATCAACTTTCTAAGTCTTTCTGAGCAGGAGAAATCGCAAAACATAGTCATTTCTTCATTGCGTCCAAAATCAACGCTTTTTTACACTCCTGTCTCCCTTTCTCTTGGAAACAATGACTTACATCAATTCTTTTACATAATTCTTGTTTCTCATGACATTTCTATCATTGCCCACAATTATCAACTTTCTAAGTCTTTCTGAACAGGAGAAATCGCAAAACATAGTCATTTCTTCATTGCCGTCCAAAAACAACGCTTTTTTACACTCCTGTCTCCCTTTCTCTTGGAATCAATGACTGACATCAATTCTTTTACATAATTCTTGTTTCTCATGACATTTCTAACATTGCCCACAATTATTAACTTTCTAAGTCTTTCTGAGGCAAGGAGAAATCGCAAAAGAGTCATTTCTTCATTGCCGTCCAAAAACAAACGCTTTTTTACACTCCTGTCTCCCTTTTCTCTTGGAAACAATGACTTACATCAATTCTTTTACATAATTCTTGTTTCTCATGACATTTCTAACATTGCCCACAATTATCAACTTTCTAAGTCTTTCTGAGCAGGAGAAATCGCAAAACATAGTCATTTCTTCATTGCCGTCCAAAAACAACGCTTTTTTACACTCCTGTCTCCCTTTCTCTTGGAAACAATGACTTACATAAATTCTTTTACATAATTCTTGTTTCTCATGACATTTCTAACATTGCCCACAATGATCAACTTTCTAAGTCTTTCTGAGCAAGAGAAATCGCAAAACAGTCATTTCTTCATTGGCGTCCAAAAACAACGCTTTTTTACACTCCTGTCTCCCTTTCTCTTGGAAACAATGACTTACATCAATTCTTTTACATAATTCTTGTTTCTCATGACATTTCTAACATTGCCCACAATTATCAACTTTCTAAGTCTTTCCTGAGCAAGAGAAATCGCAAAAGAGTCATTTCTTCATTGCCGTCCAAAAACAACGCTTTTTTACACTCCGGTCTCCCTTTCTCTTGGAAACAATGACTTACATCAATTCTTTTACATAATTCTTGTTTCTCATGACATTTCTAACATTGCCCACAATTATCAACTTTCTAAGTCTTTCTGAGCAGGTGAAATCGCAAAACATAGTCATTTCTTCATTGGCGTCCAAAATCAACGCTTTTTTACACTCCTGTCTCCCTTTCTCTTGGAAACAATGACTTACATCAATTCTTTTACATAATTCTTGTTTCTCATGACATTTCTAACATTGCCCACAATTATCAACTTTCTAAGTCTTTCTGAGCAAGAGAAATCGCAAAACAGTCATTTCTTCATTGCCGTCCAATAACAACGCTTTTTTACACTCCGGTCTCCCTTTCTCTTGAAACAATGACTTACATCAATTCTTTTACATAATTCTTGTTTCTCATGACATTTCTAACATTGCCCACAATTATCAACTTTCTTAGTCTTTCTGAGAAGGAGAAATCGCAAACACATAGTCATTTCTTCATTGCCGTCCAAAAACAACGCTTTTTACACTCCTGTCTCCCTTTCTCTTGAAACAATGACTTACATCATTCTTTTACATAATTCTTGTTTCTCATGACATTTCTAACATTGCCCACATTATCAACTTTCTAAGTCTTTCTGAGC